>NC_135427.1:19507110-19594610 GCF_051991245.1 Festucalex cinctus | reverse complement strand
GCGCCACTACCTCAAACATGCCCCTTTCACCTCGCCCACCTCATGGGAGGCACACCTCACACTTTGAAAAACGCTGCTGTTCACCGTCATCGATGCATGCTAATATTTGATGCTCTCTGGGTTGAAATAATTCCAAACCGCAATCACTGTGATGAAAATACAATTTTCCAAAAGCACTTAGCTGCTCTGCCCATCTTCTGGCCATGGTCAAGATCAATATAAATTGATTTGGGCGTACCACATAACCAACTAGAGGGTCACTGAGTGCCCCTCCACATGGAAGGAAAAAAGATATCATTATGATGACTTTTTCATCAGCATGCAATGTACCAGTATGGCAAAAATGGCACAATGTCTTGTAAGAGAACCAAAACAGTGCAGTTGTAATTGATTAAGTGTATTACTATGACTGTGTCATTGGGTCATATGCGACTGTGTTTTTGGTTGGGTCATGGGGTCATTGTGTTGTGGTCCTGTATTTATTGATGCTGATGTCAGTTGCTATGCAGCTTCTATGTACCTTGTGATGATGTCAGTTGCTCTGCAGTTGCTATATTCCTTGTGATGACGATGTTGTCAGCTGCTATGCAGTTACTATGCCCCTTGTGATGATGATGATGATGATGATGATGATGATGGTGATGATGATGCTGTTGTTAGTTGCTGTGCTGTTAAGTCCCTTGTGATGATGATGATGTTGTCAGTGACTATGCAGCTACTATATCCCTTTTGATGATGATGTTGTCAGTTGCTATGCAGTTCCTATGCCCCTTGTGATGGTGGTGATGATGATGATGATGATGATATTGTCAGTTGCTGTGCAGTTGTTAAGTCCCTTGTGATGTTGATGTTGTCAGTTGCTATGCAGTTGCTATGTCCTTGTGTTGATAATGATGATAATGTCAGTTGCTGTGCAGTTATGACCCTTGTGATGTTGATGTCAGTTGCTATGCAGTTGTTAAGTCCCTTGTGATGACGTTGTCACTTGCTATGTAGTTGATATCTCCCTTGTGTTGTGATGATGATGTTGTCAGTTGCTATGCAGTTGCTATGTCCCTTGTGATGATCATGATGATGATGATAATGTAAGTTGCTGTGCAGTTAAGTACCTTGTGATGTTGATGTTGTCAGTTTCTATACAGTTAAGTCCCTTGTGATGATGTTGTCTGTTGCTATGTAGTTGCTACCTCCCTTGTGATGTGATGATGATGTCAGCTGCTATGCAGTGCTATGTTCCTTGTGATGATGATGATGATGATGATGATGATGATGATGATGATGATGATGATGATGATGATGATGATGATGATGATGATGATAATGTCAGTTGCTATGCAGTTGTTAAGTCCCTTGTTGCTATGGATTTTCTATGTCCCTTGTAATAATGATGATGTCAGTTGCTATGCAGATGCTATGGTCCAGTATTTGTCACTGTATTTAGGTTAATCATATAGGCCTTTATTCTGTCATGGAATTGTGCCTTTCCCTTCTGAATAACATTTTTGTCATTACGTCAAGTTTTCTCTAAGAACAGTGAGGTTTCCTATCCCTACTCTCCTAAGCAAGGGAAGTCTGGAAGCAATATAAAATACAGGTTCAGATCAAGGCAAGAGCACATTAAAACAAGCTGGATGTAACTGCCGCTGTGTCAGTCTAAGTCGATATGGCGGCGTGGTGACATTTGGGACTTGCTTAAGACTTCAGCTGGAGTTGATGATGATTTAGTGAAGTGTCACTGCACCAACATGCCTATCACCATAGCTGCACACAGATACAGAGGGGGGAGGGGAGGGGCTAAAGGAGGAGAGGCAGCAGACCTGACACACTGGAAGGAGATGCTTCTTAATATGTGTATGTTGTACTGAATGTGTTTGTCAGGAATCCATATAAGAAGACATCCATCCATCCATCCATTTTCTTGACCGCTTATTCCTCACAAGGGTCGCGGGGACTGCTGGCGCCTATCTCAGCTGGCTCTGGGCAGTAGGCGGGGGACACCCTGGACTGGTTGCCAGCCAATCGCAGGGCACACAGAGATGAACAACCATCCACACTCACACGCACACCTAGGGACAATTCGGAGCGCCCAATTAACCTGCCATGCATGTCTTTGGAATGTGGGAGGAGACCGGAGTACCCGGAGAAGACCCACGCGGGCACGGGGAGAACATGCAAACTCCACCCAGGAAGGTCCGAGCCTGGACTCGAACCGGAGACCTCAGAACTGGGAAGCGGACGTGCTAACTATAAGAAGACATGTAGCTATATATTAAAAATCAGATCAATCCACTCACTTTGTATCAGGAGGAAAAAATCCTCATGGGGGCTGATGTGAAAATAGTGGACAAATGATGTGTTAAAGGAAGAAGAAACACTTTGCTTTGTATCGCTTTGTTTTCATGCTTTGTGCACATGTTTTATTTAAAGCAAAATTCAGAAAGGATTTCCATGTACTGTATGGCCAATCACAACTCACAACGAAAAGCTTTCTATTGTTACTGTATGCAAATACCAGATCGCAATTCCCTTAGACACTCCATGTGAATACCAAAAAATGCTTTTGAACGTGTGACAATGGCAATTAACTGCAGAATGTCAAACATCCATATCATCGCCTTTCTGTCCCACCAGTCTTCAATTGAAGCCAATCACAGGGGACTTCAGACAAGAGCCGTACTGGACCAGACTGTCACTGTGCAATCTCAAACATATTTAACTGAATTGTCAACAAAAATATTTTTACATTGTTCTCAAACTTCATGGAGCGTGAGAAAACATTTTGGGGTCAGAACAACAAACTATGATGGGTGAAAATATGGATAAACAGAAAAATCTGGGTTTGTCTTATATGCACATCTGTATGCTTTAAAAATACATCTTAACCCAAAGTCTTGTTTGAATAAATGTATCACAGATTGTTCATAGCCATTTTTCACAAGTCAGAAATAAAAAAAATATTACATAAATTGACGAATGATGGAATCTGAAACAAAACTTGAAAAAAATAAAAATAAAATAAATTGCTCAGTCTGGCCTGATCATCATTTTACATATATTCTGTGATTAATGAGTAGCAAAATAGTATTTCTCATAGGTCTTAATTGGCCATTAGTGGCCAGGGTGGAGCCAGAAGTAACAATTTGATGTAACAATGCATTATTGACACATTTAAAGAGCTGCAGTTGGAAATTACAAAAAAAACAAAAAAAAAACGACCTTGGGCAGTTTCATTATATTTGCAGTAATTAACACAGCTAACATGACTTAGACAAAAGAAGAAAGTCATTCAAATAGTCAGCAAAGAGTCCAAATGATTAAGTATGGATTTATACTGTGCTTTTCGAAATCCTAAAGAGAATATAACAAAATGTATAAGCAATTTTAAATAAACACAAAAACATAAACAGTATTGTTCCAATTTTGGCAAACTAGCAAACCACCGGGCTTCGAGTTACTTGTATGCATTTACATACTTGACTAATAAATCCGATTCTGATTTGACAGGGCCGAGAGATGATTGTAGACTTGTTTTGTGAAGCCAAACTATAAAATCCTTCTTTTTAAATCTCAACACCTTTTCCTTGTCCTTCCCTCCATCTCTACTGTTTCTCAGCGGCTCTTAAAAAAAAAAAAAAAAAAAACCTGATCAGAAAATGATCCTTATTACAAATGCCAGTCTCCTGCAGAGATGGGGGCACCCTACAGGGATAGAAACAGTCAGGGGTACTTGAAAAGAGAACAGATCAGAGAAAGACTAAATGGACTGCATGTCAAGCAAGGAAAAGGGGAATTCCAAGGTGGTAGGAAAGAAAAATGTTCATATAATATAGGCTGAGCTGCAATCCAAGCCAAGTGGTTTGACCAAATTTAGCAAAGAGGATGCGTGTGGGCAGCAAGGAAGAGTGTGTTGTCAGAAACATGAGCACACTGTATAGAGATGTCAGAGATGCATTGTGCTCAAGGCAGACTCTATTCTACTGTATTTAAATGCATTTATGTCTGTATATTACTCAGCTAAAAAGTTGCCTGTAATTTTATTCTACATGTTTTGTTTTTTTTCAAACTTAAACATTTCTTGTGTAGCTAAATTAAGTAGAAAACATTTTAGTATGATAGGGTGTTGTTAAAACAACACTGAAACCAAAGTAAGGATGTACATATGTTTTGTTTTATTGGTATTGTACATCACCAGTTGTTTAAATACAGAGCATCATCATTATCATCATAATCACCGTTATAACCATAGTGATGGCTGTTTTTATTATTATATTTTATATTATGAGTGAGTACTGATACCAGGTATCAGTATCGGGCTGATACCCGGCCTTATTTTGTTATTTGCCCTCTTGTGGCCGTTTCACAAACAGGAAGTAGAAGTTAGAAGAACAGAAAATTACAATTTAATTTCATACAATTTTAAGGAAAAATGCTATATTGGGATATACTGTACAGGTCTTTCTTTAAAATGATCTGTCATAGTTAGTTTTTATTATTATTTATTTATGTATTTCTTTATTTCTTTATTTATTTATTAAATACATTTTATGTCTCAAAAGTACTACTCATACTGGTATCAGTCTGAAAAAAAAAAGTTTTATCGAATGTATGTATATATATATATATATATATATATATATATATATATATATCCATCCATCCATTTACTACCGCTTATCCGAGGTCGGGTCGCGGGGGCAGCAGCTTTAGGAGGGAAACCCAGACCTCCCTCTCCCCAGCCACTTCAACCAGCTCCGCCGGCGGGATCCCAAGGCGTTCCCAGGCCAGCCGAGAGACATAGTCTCTCCAGCGTGTCCTGGGTCGACCCCGGGGCCTCCCGCCGGTGGGACATGCCCGGAACACCTCCCCAGGGAGGCGTCCAGGAGGCATCCGAACCAGATGCCCGAGCCACCCCAGCTGGCTCCTCTCAAAGCGGAGGAGCAGCGGCTCGACTCTGAGTCCCTCCCGGATGACCGAGCTTCTCACCCTATCTCTAAGGGAGAGCCCGGACACCCTGCGGAGGAAACTCATTTCGGCCGCTTGTATCCGGGATCTCGTTCTTTCGGTCACGACCCACAGCTCGTGACCATAGGTGAGGGTCGGAACGTAGATCGACCGGTAAATCGAGAGCTTCGCCTTTTGGCTCAGCTCTTTCTTCACCACGACGGACCGATACAGAGTCCGCATCACTGCAGACGCTGCACCGATCCGCCTGTCGATCTCCCGGTCCATCCTAGCCTCACTCGTGAACAAGACCCCAAGATACTTGAACTCCTCCACTTGGGGCAGGATCTCATCCCCGACCCGGAGATGACACGCCACCCTTTTCCGACTGAGGACCATGGTCTCGGATTTGGAGGTGCTGAGCTTCATCCCAACCGCTTCACATTCGGCTGCGAACCGCTCCAGTGAGAGTTGGAGATCCCGGCTTGATGAAGCCAACAGCACCACATCATCTGCAAAAAGCAGAGATGCAATACTGAGGCCACCAAACCGGAACCCCTCAACGCCTCGGCTGCGCCTAGAAATTCTGTCCATAAAAATTATGAACAGAATCGGTGACAAAGGGCAACCTTGGCGGAGTCCAACCCTCACTGGAAACGAATCCGACTTACTGCCGGCAATGCGGACCAGACTCTGGCAACGGTCGTACAGGGACCGAACAGCCCGTATCAGGAGGCCCGGTACCCCGTACTCCCGAAGCACCCCCCACAGGACTCCCCGAGGGACACGGTCGAACGCCTTCTCCAAATCCACAAAACACAAGTGGACTGGTTGAGAGAACTCCCACGCACCCTCGAGGACCCTGCCGAGGGTGTAGAGCTGGTCCACTGTTCCACGGCCAGGACGAAAACCACACTGCTCCTCCTGAATCCGAGATTCGACTTCCTGACGGACCCTCCTCTCCAGCACCCCTGAATAGACCTTACCAGGGAGGCTGAGGAGTATGATCCCTCTGTAGTTGGAACACACCCTCCGGTCCCCCTTCTTAAAAAGGGGGACCACCACCCCGGTCTGCCAATCCAGAGGCACTGTCCCCGATGTCCACGCGATGTTGTAGAGGCGTGTCAACCACGACAGCCCCACAACATCCAGAGACTTGAGGAACTCCGGGCGGATCTCATCCACCCCCGGGGCTCTGCCACCAAGGAGCTTTCCAACCACCTCAGTGACTTCGGCCCCAGAGATAGGAGAGGGGAACTTTGTATATATATATATATATATATATATATATATATATATATATATATATATATATATATATATATATATATATATATATATAGTTCTTCTACTGAATCTCATTAGAAGGTGCAGATATACCAAATGATGTGTGAAGCCTCACGTTGGAATGTTCAAAAACAACTCTGAATAGCTGTAAATTGTGCTCACGGGATTTCACAGAAATAATTGGATTCCCAAAATCCATCAGTTGTAAATATAGTACATAAAAGGAAACCTAACCTTTGTCCTTGTGTCTCCTCACAGGTATGCGTATCCTGGTTACCCTGCTGCTCGACACTCTGCCCATGCTGGGCAACGTGCTGTTGCTTTGCTTTTTTGTCTTCTTCATATTTGGCATCGTGGGAGTCCAGCTGTGGGCCGGCCTGCTCAGAAATCGCTGCTTTGTGGAGGACAACTTCTCTTTGTAAGTTCTTCAAATAAAAAAAGAGGAACTATATGTATATTTATTTTGTTTTTGTTGTTTTTTGAGGCATTTTGAACACTATAGAGTTGTACTGTATGACCCATTTTCGGATAGCTGGTATTGATCATATTGATTCACTTTGTGACAGGTACAAAAGGTGACTGGATTATGGAGTATTTTTTTAGATAGTGCTGAGATGAATTCAAATGATTTGGCAAATGCTCTACCAGGGCTTGACCCTACAAACTGCCAATAAAGGCAATCAGGTTAGCATTTATTGGGTCTAACAGTGAGAGAAGGAACAATTACGAGAGCCCATGGAAGATGGACACCTAACTTGGTCTTGCTGTCTGGGTGATCCTTGTTTTATTACTTTCGATAGTCTAAGCCAGCCATTGCAAAATTTAAGATCCGGCCTGTGCCGCTTGCATTTGGTCGCCAAGTGCAGAATGTTGTTGGCTACAGGTAAAGTTGTAAAAAAAAAATTAAAAAAAAAAGGGCTTTTTGATGTCTGTTTCTTGCAATGATATTAATATACCGTATTTTCCGCACTATAAGGCGCACCTAAGAGCCTTCAATTTTTTCAAAAGCTGACCATGCGCCTTATAATCCAGTGTGCCTTATATATGGATCAATATTGAGCCGCAACAGGTCTCGCTGTCAAGACGCTATCGGTGACCCTGCACGATCGGTGACGCGCATGCGCAGAAGATCCCGCCATCTTGGATGGCAAGCTAATACTAATACTTTACCTGAGACAAAATAATAAAACAGCTGTTTATTCATTTTGGGAGTGAATGGAGTTGTCAGAAACCTGGTTTGTAATCTATTAATAAAGTTTAACTGACCTATCTGACTGTTTTGTTGACATTCCCAGCACAACGCAGAACCATCTAATGGATGCATAACGTAACCCCAGCCTTATATATGGAAAAAGTTTTAAAATATGTAATTCATTGAAGGTGCGCCTTATAATGGGGTGCGCCTTATAATGCGGTGCACCTTATATATGGAAAAAAGTTTTAAAATATGTCATTCTTATAGTGCGGAAAATACGGTATTTGTCAAGCTTATGCCACTACATGATAAAGTGTGTTTGGGTCATTATGTGAAGTATTGAAAGGCAAGTTAGGGACACGCATGTATCACTTATTATAAAAGAGTCTATATTATAAGTTAAGCATCATCCGTTTTTGTGTTCTATTTTCAGTCAGTCCTGTCTGCATTTGTCAAGACCACCCATATACAGTAGTACATTCCAAGCTACTTTTATAATGATTAATGGCATCCTGGGTTACTTTGAAGTTAAATTTGCCATTGCTTTTGCTGGTTGCACTGTCCAAGCTCAACATTGGACTGTTTCCAACCATTTTTCCCGTATTAATCATCCAATACTTTTAACTAAGATTAAAATGTAAAAAAAAATGTGAGGATTTGTTTACCCTGAGGTACTATATAAACCACTAATCAATGAAATGTCCTCTCATTTATCCCTAGCCCCCTGTCTGTGGAGCTTGAGAAGTACTACCACACCGAAAATGACGATGAGAACCCCTTCATCTGCTCTCAGCCCAGAGAGAACGGCATGAGGGATTGCAGCTCAGTGCCCAAGCTCTATGACGAGGCGGGTTTGCAGTGCAATCTCGACATGTACTCGTACAACAGCACCGATAACACCACCTGCGTTAACTGGAACCAGTACTACAGCAACTGCTCTGCTGGTCTGGTTAACCCTTTCAAAGGTGCTATCAACTTTGACAACATCTGCTACGCCTGGATTGCCATTTTCCAGGTAAGGAGCTAAATTCAGTAAATAGTTGCCCGGGTCTTAGACAGTCATCATTAGAATGGGTTTAATGACGCAAACGAGATGGAAACAAGAAGGCGATAAAAGGAAGGCCAATTGCCTTGTAGCAGCTGGCATGTCGTTGAAATATAGCTTTACACGATTAGCTGGACATGACATCCACAGCCTCAATTTTCCACGCCATTTGTTCGCTATCTCCACATCATCTGCAAAGCTTTTGTCTGTTATCATACATTTCTGTCAAGCTGGGAGTGTCACGTTGGAGGACAAAAACCAGATTGGGGATTAGTTCTCCCACTGCTGGGACTGTTATGTGACTTTGCCTGTGTGTGGTGAAGCATGCAAAAAGGAACTGGGGGATTAAACTTGTGCTTGATTTTAAGAGAGTTGAGTGGTTAGTCACCTCACAGCGGGAAGGTCCTGGGTTTGAATCTCGGTTTAGGTCAAACTGAGGGCATTTGCTGTGGAGGTACTCTCTGGGTACTCCAGCACTCTTGATTCAAACGTAGCCCAATCGTGGATTTAATAATAATAATAATAATAATAATAATAATAATAATAATCATAATAATAATAATAATAATAATAATAATAATCATCATCATAATCATAATCATAATCATAATCATAATAATAATAATAATAATAACCAAAAAAAATCCACTTTATGGGTCATTGACAATTTCTTATGGGTTATTTTATACAAAATGGACAATTTTTTGGGCCAAATTAACCCGAGTAGAGGATCTGACCCAATTTTATGGGTTGTTTTAATGACGCAATTTTTGAACCAAAGTTGGGTCAAATTCTGCGATTGGCTGGCAACCAGTTCAGGGTGTACCCCGCCTACTGCCCGAAGCCGGCTGGGATAGTCTCCAGCACCCCCGCGACCCTTATGAGGACTAAGCGGTTAAGAAAATGGATGGATAAATGGATGGGTCAATTTGACCCAAGTAGACGATCTGACTCAATTTTTTTGGCCTGTTTTTTTTTTTTTTTTTTTAAACAACCCACAATGTTGGGTCTAATTGTCCCCTTTTTGTGACCCAAAGTTGGGACAAATTAACCCAAGTAGAGGTGACCCAACGTTCTGGGTTGTTTTATACAAAATAACCCAATTTTTGACCCAAAGTTGGGTCAAAATGACCTAAGTAGATGATCTGACCCAGCTTTCTGGGTTGTTTTACACAAAATTAGCTTTTTATTTATATATTTTTTCCTTTCAAATTACCCAATTAGATGATCTAACCCAACTTTCTGGGTTGTTTTATACAAAAATAACTTTTTTTTTCTTCTTTTCTTGGTGCAAAACAACCCATAGTTGGGTTATTTTTGACCCAACTATTTTTAGTGACATTACTCTCACAATCCAAACACATGTACTGTATGTTAAATTCCAGAGGTGGGCGTGTCCACCTCTGGAATCACAACACACCGTACAAATTGGACAATGTATCTGCAATCTGTGGTTTTGGTTGTCTTCCTCTTTAGGTGATCACTCTGGAGGGCTGGGTGGATATCATGTATTTTGTGATGGATGCTCACTCTTTCTACAACTTCATCTACTTTATCTTATTAATTATCGTAAGTACTCTATACCTCCTGAGATTTGCGGTTAAAGTTTTTCTAATATTTGACATTACTAATTGGATAACAACTCTTCCCTGTCCTTAGATTGGCTCATTCTTCATGATCAATCTCTGCCTGGTAGTCATTGCCACTCAGTTTTCAGAAACCAAGCAGAGAGAGAGTCAGTTGATGAAAGAGCAGAGGGTCCGCTTCATGTCCAACGCCAGCACCTTGGCCTCTCTCTCTGAGCCTGGCTCCTGCTACGATGAGCTGCTCAAGTACCTTGTCCATGTGGTCCGTAAGGGAGCGAAACAGGTGGCCCACATCTGCAGGTTCTTAGCGCGACGCGCAGGACTCAACATTGCCGCTTCTCCGCCTCCAGTGGAACCCCAGCAAAGGCAGAGCCAGAGGAGGAGGAGGAAGTCCTCAAGGCAGGGGTCGTTGTCTGTTTATCACATGGTGCACCCTCACCCCCATTGCCATTACCATCTTGGGAATGGCAGTGTGAGAGCAGGAGGGAACATCAGGTGTCTGGAAGGTCAAGATGTGGACCTATCTTCTCATAACAATATCGGAGCAACCTGTGGTGGAAACCTTACTTTAGTTCCACCGCCGCACTCAGTCATTACAGCAACCTCTGACACCAATCTGGCAGGATATGTCGATTCACAATCAACTCTTGGTGTCCTCCAGCGAGAAACTCTTCGCTGTACACCCTCAACCACAAACCTGTGGCAAATTCCAGGCCAATTTTCCTTTACTTCAGCATCCATGTCTGGAGCAATGAAGAGGAACTCTGTGCCCTTTGCTGCTCCCGGTCCTAAGAATTACCCCACTCTTCAGGCCAGGGCTCTAGCAGAGTCGAGACGAGGGAGTGTGGCAACCAGTACTCTAACAAACCTCAATATCCCACCGATGTCATATGGGAGACGGCGGCGGAGTCTGGCGGACACCCACAACCCTTCAGGTAGATGATTGACAGGAACTCTTTTGAAGTAACTTGGAAGTGCCAAACTATTCAGTTGAACACAAAACTATTAAGTCTGTGGTATGAATGGCAACAGGTGGATACAAAGGTTAATTGTACCTTCTGCTATCTAGTGGAAGAGCATTTAATTATTCTGCCTGTGTCTGTACTATATGTCAACTGGCATAAATACTGTAGATAAACGAAGGTACATTACCTGTTGCAAATTGAAATTGGATAATGGTTTGTTCCATATCATATCGCCTAAAAAAAAACCTGCAAATTTTAACCCACCACATTTTGATTTTAATGGAACTTGGTGTACTTGTTGATAGTGACGGCACAACATGAAGTCTCAAATTTGAGGTCATCATCATCATTTTTTTTTTTTTGCATGTGTGCGCACGTGTGGGGGTGTGTGTGTGTGTGTGTGTGTGTGTACGTGCGTGTGAGTTTGTGCTCATTAATTCACCTAATACCTGTTAAAAAATTCCATACCCTTCCTTCACTTTAATCGGAGACTTCAGAGTCCGGCCAGAGTTGTGAAGTTGTCAGGAGACCAGAGGAAGGATCAAAGAAAACAAAGACGAAACAAAGTGAAATAAAGTGAAATCCAGCACCAACTCACAGAGTTACAAAAACAGAATCTTAGACCAACCCCAGAAACATCTAAATTCCAACAAATTAGGGAGACCCGAAGAGAACGGAGGGAAGACTAATATGACTAAATATGCAGCAGTCTTTTAAATGATTTCAGATTTGTAATCCTTGTTGAATTCCCTATCCAAATATGCATGTTTTGTGAAGATTAACCTAGTAGTTCCTGAGATATAATCCTGAGATCTTCAAGGGAAGACTGCCAGAACACTTTTTGCAGAAAATGTCAAAATTCAATGGGCCATAGCGCCCAAACCCCTGCTCAGATTTACCTAAAATTTGAGATATAGTGTTGTGCCATCACTATTGACAATTACACCAAGTTTCATTATAATCAAAATCTGCTTGGTTAAACCCACTGGGTGATTTGGCACGATTCAAATTTTCTGAACCCTCACGGCAAAAATAGATATGCTGTTCTAAAGTGAAAAATCTAGTTCCTTTATCTTCATTTTTGTCCAAAAATGTTATGTTTGACAAATTCCAAGACAAAACTTACTTTTTTTTTTTTATATAATCCTGTTGTCTAATAAACAAGCCAAAATCGAATCAAACCAATATCTAATGTCTTGAGCTTGCTTGCATGATTTCACGGTTAGTGGAGGTATAAATAGGACAATGTTATGAAGTGTGAGAATAGCATGGATGATTTATGCCGAGTTTTTGTCAGATGAAGCAAAACAAATGACATACCTCCACTCAAAATGTTCCTTTTCATGCAATCACCTATTAGAATCAGACATAAATGTGTTGTGATTAAGCCTTAAACTAGAATACCCTCCAGGATTCTTTTTCCGCACGAGAGAGAGAAAACATTCTAATTACAGTCAAATGTTAATGCTTCACGTTGTAGCTGGCAACTGAGTTCTCTGCTCCTGGCCAAGCTCTAAAAGGCCGTGTGCTCAGCAAAAGTCAGGCCAGATCTACTCAGGTTATACAGACGGTGGAAACACTGGCTGCCAGCCACGCAGGCTGCAGCACGGTCTGCGGAGACGAAGCGCACGCATTGCCCGTCACTGTTGAACACACTCCCTCCGACACACACGCAAGCATCCAAAATTGTTGTTCTTCACACTAGATTCCTTTATTTGTTTTGACATTTTATATTAAACACTTGATGCATGCTATTTATCACGATCACAGTCATTTATTCTGCTCTCTCGCTCAGCTGCAGCCCAGCCTTCTTGCCAGCTGTCTGCCCGTGACCTCAGCACCATGAGCAGCGCCGTGGACATGGTGGGGTTGACTATGGATCCTGAAAGTTGCCCTTACTGCGCAAAGGCCCTCGCCAATGAGTCGGAGGGTGGCACAGAGACACCCGGGGACTCTGACAGCGAGGGCGTCTACGAGTTTAGCCAGGACACGCGGCGCAGGGACAGGCGGGACAGTCGGCAGCCCAGGAAAAAGCCCTTCAGGTTGGGTAAAACGGCCGGAAAGGTCGTGCACTTCTGGAGATTGGTGTGCGACACGTTCAGGAAGATCGTTGATAGCAAGTACTTTGGACGTGGGATCATGATTGCCATTTTGATCAATACTCTCAGCATGGGGATCGAGTATCACGAACAGGTGAGTGTCGCAAAGGTTTTTGGAATGCACCTTTTAGCGAAGCATTTTTTTTCCACTAAGCACCTTCTGTAAGAGTCAAATTGGTTCTCCGCAAGTGAGTAGCCACAGCTGATGTAGTGATTGATGAATTCAAAGTTAAAGATTAGCTGTGTATGTTTGTGTCTCTCTGTGTGATTGTGTAAGCTGCACTGCTCCCACGAGCCCAACTGGAATTCCTGATGTCTCTCTCTGGACTTGTTTATTTACACCAGCATAATTGCAGCCATGTGAGACAGAAAATGCGGGAGAGAGAGTGTATGATGAGATGAGATGAGGGTGGATTTTACTTATTTGAGGCCAAAAATTGACATACTGTAACACTTGCAATCTGTATCTTTTACAGACGTACTGTAGGCTTATAATCATGTACAACAAAAGCCCATGGTTGTATCTGGTTAGTTTAGTTTTTGTTCTTAGGAATCCGAGTACCTAAGGCCACCGATTTGGGAGCTCCAGTGAGATAAAATTGTGACCTCTGACACAGCTCAGCACATTTTTTGAACACTTTATTTGGATGATAGACTGTCATGCGATCTACCTTTGCGATTGCGATGTATGTATTGAGCACTTCCATCCATCCATCCATCCATTTTCTTGACCGCCTACTCCTCAAAAGGGTTGCGGGAGGAGCTGGGGCCTATCTCAGCTGGCTCTGGGCAGTAGGCAGGGGACACCCCGGACTGGTTGCCAGCCAATCGCAGGGCACACAGAGACGAACAACCATCCACACTCACACACCTAGGGACAATTCGGAGCGCCCAATCAACCTGCCATGTATGTCATTGGAATGTGGGCGGAGACCGGGGGACCCGGAGAAGACCCACGCGGGCACAGGGAGAACATGCAAACTCCACCCAGTAAGGTCGGAGCCTGGACTCGAACCTGAGTCCTCAGAATTGGGAGGCGGACGTGCTAACCAGTCATCCACCGTTGAGCACTTCCGACTTAAGATATTTAAATGTATATTCAGGCCCATTTGAGTTTGGAGATTGGAGTATATAAATGAAACAGTTTCTGCAGTAACGTGAGGGCAAGATTTCTTTCTAAAATTTTGAAAGTGAACACCTCTCAGTAGCTCGTGGTTAGCACATCTGAGATATGTGGTTTGAATCTTTGCTCTGGCCTTCTTTTGTGGAGTTTGGGCTCTCTAAGACTAAATTGTCCATTGGTTGAATTTGAATAGTTTTTTGTGCCCCGCAATTGGTTCACGACCAGTCTAAGGTGTACCATTTCTCTTGTCAAAACTAGCTCGGAAAGGCCCGAGCTCACCCGTGACGCAGACTGTTGAAAGTCTATGGATTAGACAAGCAAAGAGATACCGCCAAAAGGCTAGGTACACCGTATTTTCCGCACTATAAGGTGCACCTAAAAGCCTTCAATTTTTTCAAAAGCTGACCATGCGCCTTATAATCCAGTGTGCCTTATATATGGATCAATATTGAGCCGCAACAGGTCTCGCTGTCAAGACGCGATCGGTGACGCGCATGCGCAGAAGATCCCGCCATTTTGGATCGCTAGCTAATACTAATACTTTACATCAGAGAAAATAAAACAGCTGTTCATTCATTTGGGGAGTCAATGGAGTTGTCAGAAAGCTGGTTTGTAATCTATTAAAGTTTGACTGACCTATATGACTGTTTTGTTGACATTCCCTTTAGCGCAGCACCATCTAATGGATGCATAACGTAACCCCAGCCTCTACTGTAGCGCCTTATATATGGAAAAAGTTGGAAAATATGTCATTCATTGAAGGTGCGCCTTATAGTGCGGAAAATACGGTATAAAAAAAAAAAAAAAGGCTGTTTTTTGTCAAATATATTCCAGAGCAATACAGAATTGTAAACCACCAGCCTCTGTCCTCAAAACGAATCAGAAGACCGACATGAGGAATGGCATCATCATGTCAACGAAAGCCTACAGCAGTCTTGCAAGAACGTAACAGTAAAAGACACATAACCTTGATTTGCATTTTCTTGGATGCAATGAAAATAGAGCTTATGATAAGTACATGTGTAGTGATTTGTAGAAAGTTCTACTACTTACGTATTGTTTATTTGTCTGGGGTGTTTTTAAGAGATTGAAACATGTTCAGGTTATATGGGGTTACTTTCGGTCCCTGACCCAGTGTTTCTAAACATCGCCAGATGGCAACATCCTTAGCACAACCACAGGAGGTTTTATAGCCTTCTCTTTTCCACCTCCAGTTTTCTGCCTTTTTTTTCTACTTTCTACTTCTGCCCTTCCTCACCACACCTCCCCTTGCCCCCTGCTTCTCTTTTTGTTCCTCATGTATCCTATTGTGTGTCTCGGTTACTTCTAATCCACTCTCACTCAAGTGCTTTTTCTGTTGTCGGGTCTCCAGACACATAGCTGAAAACTTTACCCGGAGACAGATAATTGATTGTTAGCTCACTGACATCCAGTAGAAGGAGGCATCGCCAAACCTCAGTTTGTCTATGTAATTCTGTCCACATGCAGGGAAAAAAATATTGGTTTTGTTTTCCATAAGTATAATCTGGCCAAGTTTGGCATTATGGTTTTGCTTAAGTGCTTTCTCGAACTGAAGCTAGTGAAGAAATGCTTTAAAAAAAAAAAAAAAAAATGCTTTGCACCATGATTAATGCCTCACACCTAAACGAAACTGTACGTAGTAATTATAAGTAAAGGATAGTTTCTTTAACATTGTTTGGTTGTACCCTGGCTTGTGCTAAGAGGAATTATGTCATACAAATATGTACTTATTATGGACTATAATGATAGTGGATCAGCCCTGGCACCTCTTGTAGAACATTTCAAACATGATACTGGATGTAGAGAAAGAAAGAAAGAAAGAAAGAAAGAAAGAAAGAAAGAAAGAAAGAAAGAAAGAAAGAAAGAAAGAAAGAAAGAAAGAAAGAAAGAAAGAAAAAGTTGAAATGCTTGGGGGACCCAATTTAATGCAACTGCTGACTGCTGATCCCAGTCATTAGTAGCCTATGAATGAATGAATGGCACCATTTGCAGCAACCGTTGGCAAGTATTACTATCACTATTATTATTAGACGACATTTACAACAAGTGTCATTCAAGAACTCTTGCTTGGGCAGTGCACAAGTTTGACAGAATAAAAAGCCGATATGACAAAGTTAGACAATAGCATAGCAACTGACATTTGTATAAGACTAGACAAACTAAAAGTGGCTAATACATCACCAACAAACATTTCATAGCAACTGTATAGCAACTACAAAATAAAACTGACTTGACAAATTAAGACAGCAACTTCATCCTCAAAGGGGACAACAAAATAAAATACCATAACAGTTCAGTGACCCAATGACTCAATAATAACACAGTCATAGCATTGCCAATATACTATGTCCCTCCTCTCTTACCGTACTGTGATTGTGCATTCCAAACGCGTAATGCAGGAAAACTGTCACATAATATCTGAAAACTGCGATCAATTGTCACCAAAATTTATGTTCCCATCTCGACTTATGTGCACATCAACTTCTAAAAATGTCACAATTGCCCCAATATTACCAATTTTATGGCTATAACCAACCATAAAATACTGTACAATAATATAGAATTCACCTTGTTCTCTCTAGCTAACTTGTCAACACACTGGGGTATATTCACTAATGAGCTGCGTTCGGTAATAGCGCGAAATATTGCATCACAACTGCACCCGTAGTCTGCACCCAGTTACCCACCTATTCACTCAGGATATTGCACTAATCATATACCGGCGCAAACACACCTACAAAACTGACAGCTTGGAGCAAATTTGCACCTGATTTACCACACATGGCAATAGATTTGCGCCAAGAACATGGTTGTTATAGTAACAGTTGCAAGAAAGATGACATTATCAGAAAGCGAGGTTGGACCGAGAGTAAGAGTTTATAGCGGCACAGAGCAGAGAGGACGTAAACGATGTAATTCATTCATAAAGTACAAATTAGTGGTGCATTTAAAAAAATATATATTTTCAGAGGTTGGTGTGGGTGTACAGTATGCATCTGGCACGTAAAAATGATCGTAAAATGTCTCCCCACCATTGCCGAACAGCCCGGGTTACGTTATGTGTCCTAAACCAACATAGAAAAAGTCTCTGTCTCTCTGTCTGTCTCTCTGTCTCTGTCTTCTCTCTCTCTCTCTCTCTCTCTCTCTCTCTCTCTCTCTCTCTCTCTCTCTCTCTCTCTCTCTCTCTCTCTCTCTCTCTCTCTCTCTCTCTCTCTCACTCCTGTCTGCCGTGCATGTTGTGCCGCAAATGACATGCACTGCTGTCATGATCACTGGATCGAGGTTGCGTCAGGTTTATACATGCTTTCCATAAACGTTATTTGCATCACGCAAACTCTGTGTGGCTATTTGTGCTGGCGTTAGTGAATTAGACGCTGTATATCAATGAGTCTTATTTGCATTAGGGTGGGCATATTTTGCATCAAATGTATGCAAATTATCTAATTTACATCCGCGCAAATAACACCGGCGGACCGTGGCGCAATCTGGTTGGCCGCGCACTTAGTGACGGATTTCCCCATCTGCGCGTTAAGTGAATTAGGTGCTCCCGGATTGCTCAATATTTACCAGTTAACGCCGTGCAAAGGCGACGCAAACCTTTAGTGAATATGCCCCAATATGTTTGTGTATTCCATTTTTTTAATATATATATTTTGATCCCTAAAAACGTTATGTCCATTTAGAAAACAACCCAGCTACCATCTTTGAATCCAGTACTCTTGTGAGTGTCCAAACACAATGATCACATTCAAATGCATAGCCATCCATAAACCACACTTTCACTTGTTGTGATGAAACATTGAGAAACAACCCCGAAGATGAGGTTATAAGCAACTTCATAACATGCTCACAAAGTGAATTATAACTGAGTGAATTTGGCTTCAAGCACAAACTCTCTATTAGGATCGATCAATTATGTTTGTTGGCAATGACTTGACTTGACTGATTGCATATAATGCGGTATTTAATCAGGATTTGTGAAGGATAGAAACAAGATGAGCGTGTCCAACAGAAAATGGTTGTCAATTTACTCGACAGACAGTCTGTCTGTGTTATCAGCACAGTTGCTTTTAATGTCACTTCTCACACCAAACTGGTCATCCAATCTTCAATGACGAAGCACAACAACAAACTACACATGAAAATATTTCGAGCAAAAGGTTCTGGACAAGAAATGCTGACAGTTCCTGCTAACTAGAAACGATTTGCATGTACACAGCAAGTTTAAAATAGCCTATGAATATACAAGGTGTCATATTATAGTGGCAATACAGAAATTCCTTGTTGAGCATGTCGTTAATCCTCATATGTCATGCTGGGGTGGGGATAGAATGTAAAGCCCGTCTGTTGTAATAGCAGGGAAGCAGTCATGCTGCTGTGAGAAGCCATTTCCAGTTTGCAGAGGTGATGGAGCACAACAATTAATTTTACTTTCATTATGGTGGAGATGTAATGAGAATTGTTTAACCACCATGCCAAAGTAATAAAAGTTGAATGCAGTAATGTACTGTACTGCACACTCTAAAAATAGTTGTGTCAAAAATAACCCAAATTGGGTCAGGATCAGGAATGGACCGACCTAACCTTTTCAGTTATTTAACCCAAAAAGTTGAATGAACTTAAATTATTAACCCACAAAGCAACCTAGTTTTTGGGGTTGTTGTTTGGGTTCTTTATTTGACCGAGCTGTTTAGGTTAATTGAATAACCCAATTGAATTTGTGTAAAAATGAACCGACCCGATTTTTTGAGTTATTTAGTCCAAAAAGCTGGGTCCAAAGTTTGGGTTGCTTTGTGGGTTATTAATTAAATCCAACTTTTTGGGTTAATTGAATAATCCAATTAAATTGAGTCAAAAATGAACCAACCCAACTTTTTTTAGTTATTTAACCCACGTTTGACTCAACTTTTTGGGTAAACTCAATAACCAAAGAAATTTTCACCCTTTTTGACCCAAGTGGTTTTCGAGTGCAAGTTCTTAAAATCAGTTGATACTGATACCAAGTACCAATACCACGAGTATTTTTGAGAAAGAAACAATGACATAATTTTCAAGAAAAAGCCACATATCCCAATATAGCATTTTCCTTAAAATTGCATGAAATTAATAGCAAGGTTTCTATTCTTATAGTTTTATTTATTTTTTTATCCTCATCGTAAAACGACGAAAAGAGTATCAGCTGCTGTCACGAGTACTGATACCTTGAAATAAGGCAGTGTAAAGGACTGATACCGATTCTTGGTTTCAGTACGTTCTATAATAATATTTCTACAATAATTTCTGCATTTGATTTATTTTTAAACAGTGACGTAAGGATTCAAAAGGACTTACCGGTAATAGCTTGGTGACAACTAAATATTTGAGACTGAATAATAATGCATGCTATAAATAAATCAACCAATGAATAAATGAGTAAATGGAGTGGTATGGTGAGCACATTCGCTTCACAGGTTTGATTATCTGATTTGTATATAATTCAATATATATTGTTGCTCTGATTGGGAATGGACTATCCATCTTTCCCAGATGGATTCATGAAGAAAAAACATTTGTGAAACATAACATATAGCAATTTAACAAATTATAGAAAAGACACATGTTAACATATCTAATTGTGGTTAGAAAATAAATATTATGTTCTGAGGTTGGATCCCAAAAGCGCAGACATAAATAAGATTTTAACTCTTTATTCGCATAACATCGAGAAGTATAGAACAAACTTGACTAGATGAGAAACAATGAGAATGCATCGAGAATCACGAGACACCAAGCCCCCTTGGGCAGTGGAGATGCACAGAGGAGCAGAGGTAATAATCCGACAAAAACACACATTTCTCAGACAGCTTATATAGACAGTGAATTGATCTGATTGGTTGTGGCTAGACATGTGGGTAACATGACTGACATAGAATTATCTGATTGGCTGTTGACCAGATAAAGAGATTAAAGACTCTTGACATCACATAGCTCCTGATATCACATAGGTTAAGACCAGTTGAAATTAGATGCCGGTTACATCAGTTCAAAACAGACACTTGATCTCACGGTCATGACCCAAACTTAACCCTGGCATGACCCAGTTATGATAGTAAATAAAGGTATGTGAAAAGAATGTGCATTAACATATTTCAGCCCACACAATACAATGACGAAACACCTCCACATGAGTTATGTACAGCAGCATTGTAATCCCTGAAATATGGAGCCTCCTGATTAGATGGTCCATAATGGACATAGATGTTATGGGCAACCAGCGGCCTTCAAACACAGACACGTATGGCACAACAACGCTAGCACCCTCCCTGTCGATGACACGTAACAGAGCCCCCCTTGCCTGCTTTCTTTCTCATAAACACACACTTGCACACCCAAGCACACAGCTGCTAGGGAGGCGGCACACACATCTACTCCGCATGAGGGTAGCAAACTAGACGAGTGCGTAGAATTGAAATGCGACACTGAGATGAAGAGCGTGGGGGGCTTGGGGGGCTGGATAAAAAGATGATTAAATAGAGTGTTGGATAGGGATGACAGAGTGGAAGGACTTGGAGGTGAAGGGATAGAAGGGAGATTATGGGAAGAAGAGTGGAGGCAGACGACTTGGACATGTTAGGAGAGGGTGTCTGCTTTATCTCCATGTGGTTTAAGAGCATCGCCATTTACAGTGGAGATGATGGATTCATTGTGCTTCTGCCAACTATGCAATAAACAAACCGCCTATATTCTATATATATATATATATATATATATATATATATATATATATATATATATATATATATATATATATATATATATATATATATATATATATAAAATTTTAATGTACAATTGTCTCCAATTCCCGTCTAGTATCAGTGGTAGACAAGAAAGATATTTTCCATTGCTCCAAACAATTCATTCATGGCTGACAGGTATGTCTGTCACTTGTCTGAAGAATGGCGAAATTTCTGAACACACGTTTTTGTGCACTCGCTCTTAATCTAAGTCTTGAAGGAAGGCTTTTCCAGCCCCGAAGACTGTGAAATTCAAACGACAGAATCGTGAGAGTGAACAAAAGATGCGTTCAGTTATTTCCTGATTCACTGAGATGCCAAATCACAGTCTGCTTTTACCTGGCTCATTCTCTTTTTTTTTTGTACATTTAGTTGGATGTGTGGTAAATAATATGTATCCAAATATTACGGTACCAAAACACTAATTAGATGAGTTATGTTCATGTATTTTCTGCTTGAGTCCTTTTAGCTTGATTTTGATAGTGTTGTTATTGCTGTTGCCTTTTGCAATAAATCAAGATATTGTTGAGTCAGATTAAAGAATTACAGAGAATTACAGCACACAATTTAGTCGCAACAATGGCAGAAACTTTTTTTTTTTTTTTTTACTTTCTGGGCGGAGTTAGAGGGTTGGTCTCATGCATATGGAGTCATGTTTTGGTTTTGTGGGGGTGGGATTTTGTTTTCTTTTGGTGTTTTTGGTTATTTGTCAAGTATTCCTTGTCGCTTCCCTTGTCTCGTCTGACCACGTCCACCTGAGTGCGTCTTCCCTTCCCAGTGTGTTGACCAATCAGCTCCCCAAGCCTCTTGTATCTTGCCCAGGTGTCTGTTGTTTTCTCATTACCATGTGTATTTAGTTACCCTGCTTTCTTTCAGTTCTTGTTGAGTCATTGTTGCTGTTACTGTTACTGTCTAGTCATCCCATGTTGCCTTCCATGCCATGCCATGCCATGCCATGTCTTGTTTCCTCCTGTTTTTGTTGCTTTAGTCTATTTTTTGGCTCTTGTTAATTTTGTTATTTTCACAGAGTACCTTGTTTGCCTTTTTGTTAATTAAACCCCTTTTTTAGTTGCATCCCTGTCTTGCCCTGTTTTTGTTGCCCCCTGCATTTGGGTCCTGCCTCCAACACCCCCCATCGTGACATATGGCCCACTGCTCATTTAGTAGCAACAAAGGACTACTTCTATCCCAGTGTGTGAAAAAACAAAGTGAGCACCCACAAACATTTGTCCACTTATGGATGTTATTTAAATCACCAAAGCAGTATACATTCGCTGTAGTTTGTCTTTTAGGACTGAAATATAAGTAAATAATATATTTCAGTACCAATTATGACGCACTTGAAGAACAATATTTATTAGGGGTGTTAAAAAAAATCGATTCTGCAATATATCGTGATACTACAGCACACAATTCTCGAATCGATTCAATAGGCAGCCGAATCGATTTTTTAACATCCATTTTTGATGGAAAAATATTCCACAAAACGTCTAACTTTCACACCTTAAGTATGAAAGAATGTTATATTAATGGAACATTAAGTCTTAATACTTTATTTCAATGCTGTTCAAACATGAACAATGTTACAACCTGTTTGTTAAATACAGTGGCTCACAGTTATAAAACTGAAGTTTGAGATCAATAAATAATACATTTTCATACAAATCTTACATGTACATGTACATGTACATGTACATGTACATGTATAAGTTTACTGACTGGTATTTTCTAAATTTGAGTAAAAAAAAAATCGCAACAATCGACTTGTAAATTCATATCGGGATTAATCGGTATCGAATCGAATCGTGACCTATGAATCGTGATACGGATCGAATCGTCAGGTACGAGGCAATTCACACCCCTAATATTTATAGTACTTTACTCTATGATGTGTTACATTTGGTAAATATTCCTCACTTTCCGGTGATTGGTGAATTTCCACGACGTAGAGGTCAATTAAAAAAGTCCCCCATTTCAATAACAGCTAATACTGTCAGTCACCTGAATGGGTTGAGTTGCATAAAGAGCGGCCTTGTTGAAGTTAATTGCCTTCAGTTAACTTATTTGTCTACTTCTCCTGCAGTGTACTCGGGTTTGGAAGGTGGGTGAGGCGGGGAACGGGACACATGACTTGCTAAGAATTAAAAGAACATATTTCTATACATTATGTTTGTACATGTTTCTTAATTTACCAGTTTGTTTAAAAATGTAATAGATTGTGTTACATGAATTGAAAGACCTCTTTGTACTTAATCAAATATTACAAAAAGGGACAAACAGCAGCATAAATAGACCCAAATAATGCCATTTAAGAAACAATGATGGAATTTTCTTTCCTTTTTTTTTTAACTCTTTATTTTTCCTGCCATGAACATTAATTGACGTTAACAGAAATCCCAACGATTACCGCCATTAACGTTAATTGACTTCAACCAGCTTCTCTCTCTCTCTCTCTCTCTCTCTCTCTCTCTCTCTCTCTCTCTCTCTCTCTCTCTCTCTCTCTCTCAATGGGTTGTGCAACATCTTGGGCAGCTCTGGTTTCATGAACGATCCGAAAAAAAGCTCCCACTAGCTTTGGCCAGCAGATGGCAGCATTGTATCTCTTTTCAATGGTATCCTGTGGATCAAACGTCATGACAACATGGCGGATCTTCAGAACTATAACATTTTCAAGGATGTCGTGAATGATCAAAGCGTTTGGCCCATTAAATATAATTCAGTGTCACTATAAACAAAAAATGTTACTATCGAAGTCACTGTTGTGCAAAAAATGTATAATTTCACAAAAAGCTTGTTTTCCTCCTTATTTTTTCTACGTGTCACTCAAACTACCTATTTGAATACATGTACGAATGTATGAATGCATTCTTGAAATCTGCTGTTAAGTTTCCTTATTGTACAAAGAAAACAGCAGGGGCCTCAAAATAGAACCCTGTGGAACACCATATGACAGAGGGGCAGAGTGGGACTGAGAGTCCTCCGTCTGTTCTTATTTATGTACAGTTAAAAAAAATGTGTGTATATATATATATATATATATATATATATATATATATATATATATATATATATATATATATATATATATAGAGAGAGAGAGAGAGAGAGAGAGAGAGAGAGAGAGAGAGAGAGAGAGAGAGGATATTTTTTTTTAAGCACAGTATTATTATTCAAACAGTGCACAGTGCTTTGTTTTTTATATATTCTGGCCAACATATTTGAATGTTGGTCACGATGGCAGTACATGGAGAGCCAAGTATTTTTTTTGGCGCAAACAGTATGAGAACTCTTTAAAGCTTTTGTATCCACCCAAAATCTTTCCGCAAACAAGCCCAATCAACAAATAATCACCAAGAGAGTACATCCATCTTCATTTCACGCTTCAAATTACTTCTGATACATCAAGCACACCCACTTGATTAAACCAACACACTCAGCAAGCGCAGTGCTGCGTCATTAGCTGTACGAGTGCGGCATTCCTTTTGGATGCTATCAAACCAGATTAGGTGGCATTACATTAGCACTAACCAGATTACGCTATTCCTCATCAAACACACTTCACCTACTAATGTTCCTGTAGCCTCATTAGCCAGGAAATGGACATTGAAGGGGGCAATTAGAAAATCAAGCAGTTTCCCACTTACACAACTCGCAACATGTGTAGGCATTCATCGATCCCTTGCGAGAACTCGCACGTCAGTCGCCATTATTGAATTAAGAAATGAATCTCCTTTGATAATCGTAAACTTATACTTATAACACCGCCGCAGGAATATGTCCAAGAAACGATTTTATTGTCGGACTCTGTGCAGGAATCATGCATGATGTCTGAGGAATGTACGATATAAGTTTAAAAAACAATTGCAGAGCAGACACAGTGGGGAGAAAAAATAATGATCAGTCTCATGGCCAGATTGCTGCAGTCCAAGTCTCAACTCATAAAAGTTGTACTTCTTGTTTTGGCATAGCAACTACATCTATTACAGAGGTGTGTGAATTCTGTGTTCCTATTTGAATGCGATTGCCTGTTGGTGCTTGATTACATACAAAGTTCAGATACACCTAAGTCAGGGGTGTTCAAACTACGGCCCAGGGGCCATTTGCGGCCCGCCGTCCATTTTTTAGTGGCCCGCGACATCTGCTAAAAATGGCATTTGACTCAGTTCAACTAAAATAAAAACAACAATGTTTGGAGATGGTCAAAGTAAGAAGTGAAGGTGTCGAAAAACACAGGTGCTATTGAAGGTTATTTTAGTTCACTAAAACTAACGAAAAAACTAAAATAAAAAAAAATATTTTGTTAATGAAATAAAACAAAAATGAAGATGCTTTTTAAAAAAAAGAAAGCTAACTGAAACTACATTTTATGTTTACAAAACTAACTAAAATAAAACTATAATTATGGCAAAAATGTCCGTTGTTTTAGTCTTTGGTAATTAATTTAATCCATGAGCCTTTTGGGATAATTTTAAATGTGATTTTTTTTGTAGATTTATTTTGATATAAACCGGAATAATTACGTCATAGGTAGTCCGTGTTTTTGATTCCACAACTCATTGACCAGGCAGCGCGCCTGCACTTAGATGGTGAACTGTTCACTGATAAAAAACAAACAAAAAAAAAACAAAAAAAATAAATATATATATATATATATATATAGTTGATTTAACGTTTATGGCGGCATACATCGTGATTTTACTAATTGTTATGAAACATTTTCGGCGGTCAAAGAGTTAATATAAACCGTAATAATGACGTCGTGCCCATTGTGTTTTTTAAATGTTGCACATGAGTAATACACATAAAAATAAAAAAAACTAATACTGAAACTAATTAAACTAAAACTAAGCATTTATTAAAGAACTAAAACTAATTTTAAAAAACAGAACCACCGTGAAAAATAATTAAAACTAACTAACTAAAAAAAGAAAAAAGAAAAAAAAGAACTCAAAATGAAATAAAAACTAAAATGAAAAATTCCCAAACTATAATAACCCCACTGCCATATTACAAATAAATTATTTTATATACTGTAGCATTTTTCTAAATATGCAAAAGCACAAATAAATTATTTGTACAATTTTTAGGACTAAACACAATTTCTCTTCATAACATTATGTGGCCCTTGCGTCCTTCGGATTTTCTGTATGTGGCCCTCAAATGAAAAAGTTTGGACACCCCTGACCTAAGTACATATTGGTAACAGCGTGTGTTTCAGTTCAAATCATTGATTTATATAAAACAATGCGAACATCTAAGTCGTCCTCCACTTGTTTACCCTTTGAAGTTGTGATCTTTTGAAGTATTTACGGCCACTGCTATCAGGTGAATGGATTAAATCAAGCAGATGGATAAATCAGATAGATGTGTCTGTGAACCGAGATGAATTTCAAAAGACAGACAGTGAGAAAGAGGTTAGATGAAACGGATACTGTTTGATTTCCAGCAAATGGGTTTCAATGGCAGGTGCTGTGGATTATGTGGGCAGATTATTTCTTTTCAAGTGGAGCCAGGAATGGAAAGAAATGGTTTATTTTTGCTGCACTTGTTTGCACTTAAACTGAACTGTCTTGCTAGGAAGGGACACATTCCATTCTGCGTCATTAGAATAGGTTCAGTCACAAAATCTGGCAACCTGTTATTTACCTTGAAAATAATCTGTCATCAGATTTCCAGGTTAACTTTCATTTCTATAGTGCTCGTCATTAAATTTACCAGTGAGCTGGAATATGTCCCATCTGACCTTGGATGAGAATTGAGGTACATCCTGTACCAGTTCCCAGTCAATCGCAAGGCACCTCTCAGGTCTGCCAATTTAACAAAAAAATATTTTATCCTGTTAAAACAATTAATTGGCTCAGTTTTAACTTAGTTACATTTAAGATTTTTTACGATGATTTCTGACTCTATAACATCTTAAATAGGGAAAAAAATGTATTGGCAGACAAAGTCAGTTATGTCTTTGTGTCAGATTTGCATCTATCCCAGATAATCTACGCTGTTCATTTTTAGCCCCTGACATTTACTCTGGCAAGAACTAAGGAAGTTCACACTTCCGTTTCTGCTGCAATTTCTTTTGCAGTATTAAGCAAAAGCTACTTGAGACGTTTAATTGCTCTACATTTATCATACCATCTGAGCGGAGCGTCACAGGGAAGTTGAACGGTTTGCCAAAAATCACAAAACTCCAGACCAGAGCTTGACCAAATTTGATGTATGTGATAAATGGCCTTTGCCATTCAGCATCAAATTGCCATCATTTCACAAAGTACCCACCGAATGATAATTACAAAACTACACAAAAATAGAACATGAACTAAACCGTTTTTGGGTGTAGCAGTTAGAGCCTGGACTCCCAATTCACATGTTCGTTTGTCATTTAACCACTGGATCGTGAGTCGATTCGAATGGGTTACTATCAGGGTTTGCTATGGCAGTGGATCCGTGTGCACGGAAGCAAGGCAGCGAGAGAGTGATTTAATTCAAAGAAAAGGCAAGGTACTACAGCATACAAAAATACTAAATTGAAGTCCAAACTAAACAAGTGTCAAACTCCAAACATACTATGAAAACTAACTAAAATTAGCAAAAGACTTAGCAAGTCAACACAAACGACAACAATGGCATGGCGTAGGTCAGGTTTCCATCCACCCATTCATATTTTAATTTTCAAGAAATGGGAAAGTAAAACTAAATGGAAACACTAGAAAAAAAAAAAGGTTTTTACGCTTGGAGGGGATGGATTTTGAAGCGTATCGAAAAAAGGAACATGCAAATTTTGGCTATGGAAACAGGTTTTCCAAATAAATGCCGACAAGACCAGATACACGTCACATGTTTTGACCGGATATTACGTCACACATACGTTTGTAGTCACAAATAGCAATGACAGATGATAAACAAATGTGTTTGGGGGGACAACAAAAGAGAAATCTTTTTAGGATTAATGAAAGAAGCAAATAAGAACACAATTTTTGATGGAATTTTTGATGGAAAACAGCAAAGAAACACTACAGTTTATCAGAAATTACAAAAGCAAACTCATACGATGTCAACGCAAGGCGCAGTCGTTGCCTGTTCTTCTTCTTCTTCTTCTCTTTGGTGTATACCGCCACCTACAGTAGTGGAGTCCCCTCTCAATATTCATAAAAGAAGAAGAGATGGAAATGGGCATAAGTGGTATGTCCGTTTTGCGCATTTTCAGTAAATTCGCTTCAAATTTTTGGGAAAAAATTCGATGGAAACCTGACTAATGACACAAGGAAAACACAATGACAACCAAAATCCAACAAAACAACATCAACAAACATGAATCATGAGTTATGAATTGTAATTTTGCCAATAAAGACATCATTAGTCCAACCCCAAGAAAAAATATCAAATTTGATCATAATGGTAAATGGATTGCACTTTCATAGCACTTTAGCTACACATTATGTTGTCCAAAGCCTCATATTCACTTTTATCAAAACATAGAGTAGCAAGACTGCGGCATAAAGCAATACTTGACTCATTGAGCTACTTTCAGCAGTATAAAGTTAATATTTTGCCCAGAAGGAATTTGATAAATTCATTATTTTTCATGTAGAATTAATACCTTTAAAAACTATTGTTTCGACTTGCTGTCGACAGATGACATCACCTGTGCTGCGGAAGTAGATAACGACAAATAATAGCTCAGTTTGCTGGCCAAACCCGGAAAACAGGTGAGCCATGATTGCTCGTTATCTACTTCCTCAGCACAGGTGATGTCATCTTCAGTCGACAACAAGTGGAACAAATAGTTTTTAAGGTATTATTGCTGTTATCAAATTGATTTTGGACAAAATACTAACTTATTGCTGAAAATGGCTCAACGATTCAAGTATCACTTTAAGCGCTAACACGGCAGCGTCAACCTATGTAAATGTTTTCCTTTTTAGTTTAAAATGACTTTAACTTCCAGGATCCCTCACAGAATCCCTGTTTTTTAATCGCTTTTGGTAATGTTTTAGATCCATCCATCTATGTTGTATCTGTTATACAAGCTAGCTAGTGCTAAGCTAGCCTATAGGACGGTTCATCCGTCTGGTCCAGCGTCCACGTTTGCTAACTTTCATGCTAGGATAGCATCAGAGGCCAAAATAACCACAAAGGCTCGGATGGGCTTTATTGACTGATAGCTTAACAGTTTAATATAATTCTCATTAGTAGCTAAACATTCCGATACACGCACCAATCCATCCATCTACTGTAGGCTACATGGCATGCTAAATATTGAGAACCACACTCGTATCAACTATCAATGTTGTCCATGTCCTTAACCATTGTGGGTTGACTTAATCGAGATGAAACGAATGAGTGGAATTGTTTCTGAAGGACTCCTAATGATGGTGCAATATTGGGCCTTGGTATTGCTGCTTCGTTTTCCCTGCCCCAGGCCCTATTGTTACATTTGGGTCTTTGGGGAGTTATGACTTCATACTGCGCAATGTCTTGTCCAGACATTTTCAAAAGTTTTGTCGATTTTTTTATGTAGGCTCTAAGTTTCAACCAATCACATTTTCTAAATTGTTTACCGTTCTTAATTACTAACTGATTTCAGATCATTCTTAGCTTTCAAACTATCTCAGTAAAGCTCAGTGTGGTCTTTAAGTGACTGTATGTTCATCATGTTGACAAAACGTGATATTAATCTCTGTTCTTATCCATGCTAGTTTTGAAAAATGGTGTTTACACATTCTTAGTGTCCAGTGATTAGTAGCAGGCCACCTAGACAGATGTGATGACAACACACCGTGCTTACATTATGTTACATTATCTCCTGGTTCAGTTTGGAGATACACATACTGCTTAAATGCATCAGAATAGCGGCCATGCCAACAACATAGATCACCCTTTCAACACCTTCCATCCTTTTTTCATGTCCGTGTAAGGCGTCCAAATGACACCATGTTTGAGTTGTGTAAACGGTTTATTGGCTGGAGATGAAAAGCCTCACAGCGTTTGTCTGGGATGTTCCACAGTCCACAGACGCATAAGAGCATTTGGCTCGTTTCGCCTCCGCCATAATAGCCCAAACTGGCGCTGGAGGTCCGATTTACATACTGTGCCGTGTTTGGATGTGCCTCGCCTTTTATTGCTTGGCACTCGTGTCTGTCTGCTTGCTCTCATTCTCTCTCTCTCTCTTTTTTTTTTTTTAATTCTTGATAGCATAGAAAACATACACATGCCAGTTGTTTGATCTTGTTGTGATTGACAGCTCAATTCTCTGATGAGCTCCAAGCAGACATCCTTGGCACATTCTGCTTGGAGCTTTGTGATCGGCATACATGTCTGTTCGGCTGTGGAGCAAAGGCTGAGTTTGTGCATTGTATGCAGCAAAATACACATTTGGATTGTTGTCATTTTAAATCAGTCCCTGGTCTGCTTTTCTTGTGCGTCTGTAACATACCGGAGTACATGTGGAGATGTTCTTGTTGCATAAATGTGTTGCTTGCTTCCGTTTGGTGCATTTCATGCCTTATTAACAGCCTGCACTTGCATATTCAGGATATCAAAAGTGATGACTCAGCATTGGGGTAGGAAGTTGAACTTATTTTTTTTAAAACTATGCAAGTGCTTCATAAATATTTTAATAATATATTAATTAATTATTATTTTTTCTTTGTTAGTGATTGTTGCACCAACATTTTTTCCCTATAGTGGCTGGCACAATTTTTTTTGTTTTTGTTTTTGTCTCGGTTAAATATAATTTTCCAGCCACAGTCGAGTGGTCCAAAGTAGGGATGTAACGATACCCAAATGTCACCATACAATATTATCACAATATGAACCTCGCCATTGACAAGGCGAGGACAAGTAGGACTCAGACGCAGGCGTAAGGTAGGCCACCAAGGCAGCAGGTTTATTTCCGGCCAACAAAGGTCTCCTCTCAAACTGAGAGGAGAACAGGGAGGGGAAAAAGTGGAGAACAAAAAGCGCTCCACTAGGGAGGAAAAAACAGGCAAAAGGTACTGGGGACAACAGAAAGCGCTCCGCTAGGGAGGAAAAAGGGCACAAGGCAAAAGGGGTAACTAAAGGCGCTCCAAAAGGGAGGAAAAGGCACAAAAACAAGGCAACAACGCTAGGCAACATGAACGAGGACATAAGGACTGTGGGACGCTTCCATGCACTGACGGTGACACTTCGGCACAGAGGGGAGAATGCAGCTGGCTTTTATTGTGTGGGTTGATTGGTGGCAGGTGGTGATAATCATGGGTGGGGACCGGTAATGAGTGAGCGGCAGGAAGGGCAAGTGACCTGGGGTGAGAGGAGAGTAAGGATTTCAAAGTAAAACGGGAAACAGAGACACAAAAATAAAAGCATGAACCGCCACGCCTGGTGGCGGCGTGACAGTACCCCCCCCTCAACGGCCGGCTCTTGACGGCCCAGGAATGTCAGGGTGTTCAGCATAAAAATCATCAATTAAAGAGGGATCAACGATGAACCGGGAGGGGACCCATTGTCTTTCCTCCGGGCCGTACCCCTCCCAGTCGACTAGGTATTGTCTCCCGCGGCCCCGATTGCGCACATCTAAGAGTTTCCTGACCTTGTAAACGGGGCCGCCTTCAACCATCTCTGGGGGGGGTGGGTCGGGTTCGGAGGGCACAAGTGGGCTTTCGTGGACCGGCTTGACTTGACTGACGTGGAATGTCGGATGAACTCTGAGGGATCTTGGCAGGCGGAGTCGAACGGCGGCGGGACCTATGGACTTGGTTACTGGGAAAGGCCCCACAAATCGCGGGGCCAGCTTCGGACATGGTACCTTGAGTCTGAGGTGTTTTGCTGATAGCCAAACTCGCTGGCCTGGGCGGTATTCAGGTGCCGGTCTCCTTTTCCGGTCGGCGGCCCTCTTCACCCGGTCTCCCTGGCGTTGAAGCGCCGTCCGGGCCGCCGACCAGACTTTGTGGCACCGACGGATCATGGCCTGGACCGAGGGAACCGTTGCCTCCTCCTCCAGTTCAGCGAAAAACGGTGGATCGTAGCCGTGGACGCATTTAAACGGGGTAAGACCTGTGGCAGATGTGGGCAATGAGTTGTGTGCGAGTTCGACCCATACCAGGTACTTGCTCGAGGTGGTCGGGTTCTGGGAGACAAGGCATCGGAGACCGGTCTCAAGCTGTTGATTTAGTCGTTCGGCCTGTCCATTGGCCTCAGGGTGGTATCCAGACGTCAGATTGGCTTTGGCACCCAGGGCTTTACAAAACTGTGACCAGAAGCGGGAAACGAACTGTGGTCCACGGTCGGAGACGATGTGCAGAGGGAAACCATAAAACCGGAATATGTGGTGGATCATGATGTCTGCTGTAGTTTTGGCGGATGGGAGCTTGGATAGTGGAATAAAGTGAACCATTTTGGAGAACCTGTCGACAACGGTGAGAATTGTGGTTTTACCATGGGATAGGGGCAGTCCGGTCACAAAGTCCAATGAGATTTCTGCCCATGGTCTGGATGGGATTGGTAGTGGCTGAAGAAGGCCCATCCGGGACTGAGTCGAGGACTTGTTGCGGGCACAAGTGGGACAGGCAGCGACGTACTCTTTTACGGTGGTTTCCATTGCCGGCCACCAGAATCTCCTGGCAACAGCATACATGGTCCTGCGGACTCCAGGATGACAAAACAACTGTGAAGTGTGAGCCCAGTGTATCACCTGAGATCGTAGTTCCTCAGGCACGAAGAGTCGACGTGGTGGACAAGACGTGGGGGGAGTGACGTTGCGCAATGCCTCCTTGACATCGTCCTCAATTTGCCATCTCATGGCTCCAACAATGCAATCCCGGGGCAGGATGGTCTCAGGCTCGGCCTCCAATAGCTCAGATTCGTGGATTCTTGACAATGCGTCTGCTTTGACGTTTTTGCTGCCTGGTCTGTAAGTTAAAGAGAATACAAAGCGGTTAAAAAACAAGGACCACCTGGCCTGTCGGGGATTGAGTCTTTTGGCCTGGCGTAGGTACTCCAAATTTCGGTGATCGGTCCAGATCACAAAAGGCATTTCAGCGCCTTCCAGCCAGTGTCTCCATTCTTCTAGGGCCACTTTTACAGCGAGAAGCTCCCGATCTCCGACTGAGTAATTGCACTCAGCCTTGGATAATTTACGTGGAAGAAATGCGCAGGGATGTGTCTTGCCGTCCTCTTGACAACGCTGGGACAGCACCGCCCCAATTCCAACACTGGAGGCGTCTACTTCCACCACGAACTGGCGTTTGGGGTCTGGGACTCTGAGAATTGGGGCATGGGTGAAGCGTGCTTTTAAGTCTTTGAATGCCTTTTCGGCTTCCGGGTTCCATGAAAAACGGACTTGTGGGGAGGTCAAGGCGTGTAGAGGAGCGGCAATGGTGCTGAAGCTTCTTATGAATCTGCGGTAGAAGTTGGCGAATCCGAGGAACTGTTGAACTTTCTTCCGGGAGTCTGGCGTGGGCCACTCTCGTACGGCGCTGACCTTGTCCGCGTCCATTTCCACCTTCCCTGGTGACACGATGAATCCCAGGAAGGAGATGGTGTTAACATGAAATAGGCTCTTCTCAGCTTTCACATACAGATGGTGATCCAAAAGACGTTGGAGTACTCGGTTTACGTGGTCTCGATGGCTCATTAGGTCAGGTGAGTAGATCAGAATGTCATCCAAGTAAACGTACACGAAGTGATCTATGAAGTCCTTGAGTACCTCATTTATCATTGCCTGGAAGACGGCGGGAGCATTCGTGAGGCCAAATGGCATGACCAGGTATTCATAATGTCCTCGAGGAGTGTTGAAGCCTGTCTTCCATTCGTCTCCCTCACGGATCCGAATGAGGTGATAGGCGTTCCGCAGATCGAGCTTCGTGAAGATCTTGGCTTGTTGCAGCTGATCGAACACCGAGGACATCAAGGGCAATGGGTACCGGTTCTTGACAGTGATGTCGTTCAAAGGACTGTAATCGATGCAGGGGCGTAGGGATCCATCCTTTTTACTCACAAAGAAAAAGCCTGCTCCTGCAGGCGAGGAAGACGGTCGGATGAGGCCGGCTTTCAAGGAGTCATCAATGTAGTGGTTCATGGCCTGGCGTTCGGGTCCTGAGACTGAGTACAGTCTCCCCTTGGGAATGGTTGAACCGGGATTCAGATCGATCGGGCAGTCATATGGGCGGTGTGGAGGGAGAGTCATGGCTTTGGTTTTGCTGAAGACCTCCCGCAGGTGGTGGTAGCAGGAGGGAACAGTGTGCAAGTTCGGGTACTCTTCTTGAGCCGGTGGGACGAGAGTCACCTGGTGAACCTGGGCTGTGGAGTTTCGGAGTGCGGGTTGTTCCGACCCGTGAGAGCTGCAGTCCTTTCCCCACTCCAGAACAACTCCAGTGTTCCAGTCGATTCTGGGGCTATGTAGACACAGCCAAGGGTGTCCCAGAACCAAAGTGGGGGAAGCAGCGTGGAAAACATGGAAACGGAGAGTCTCGAAGTGAGGTCCGATTCGGACTTCCAGAGGTTCAGTAATGTGGGTGATTTGGAAGAGCTCCTTGCCATTCAGCGCTCGAGCCTGGATGGTCAAAGAAAGGGGTTCGGTGGAGGCTCGTATTTGCTTTACGAGCTCCCAGTCCATGAGACTTTCGTCGGATCCGGAGTCGATGAGGGCTGACAGATCTATGGTGACATTGTGGTGGATTATCTGAATTGGCGTAAGTCTGTGATTCTTGGCGGGTCGGGGTGACGGAGGACTCACCGGAGAGTGGCCCTTTGTGGTGCAGGATTCCACCAAGTGCCCAAGACCACCACAATAGTAGCAGCGGCCCTCTCGGCGTCGGCGCTGCCTCTCCTCCGGCGAAAGCCGAGCCCTTCCCAGTTGCATGGGTTCGTCGCTAGCGAGGTCCACCTCTCCTGGTTCCGGTCGGGAAGGAGCGATGAATCGCGGCCTTCTGGCCTCCGGTGTCCGCGTCCAGGGGGTGGGTTCCTCCCTCCTTCGCGGTCCGCCGATCTTGGCCAGCTCCTGGCGACGATGATCGGTCCGGATGGCAAGGGAAATCAAGGCGTCCAAGTCCGCGGGGAGATCTACGGGAACCAGAAGCTCTTGAATGGCAGGTGAGAGTCCTTTCAAAAAATGGTCGTGAAGTGCGATGGCGTTCCAGCCACTGTTCGTTGCCAGCGTTCGAAAGCGAACTGCATAGTCGCTGACAGATTCTCTGCCTTGCTGAAGTCGGCTCAGTGCTCGTGCCTTCTCTCGGTCATTGTTTTCTGGATCAAAGACTTGGCGCAAAGCGATTTGAAAGTCCTGTACGCTTTGGCAGACCGAGGAACCCCTGGCCCATTCCGCGGTCGCCCAGGTTTTGGCCCGACCCGTCAGGTGAGACACCATGAAGGCCACTCGGGATCGGGCTGTGGGAAATGCCTGTGGTAACTGCTCAAAATGAATGTCGCATTCCGTGAGGAAAGTCTGACAGCGTCCGGGTTCACCGGAGTATCGTTCTGGGGAGGCCAGTCTTAATCCTACCCCGGTGAATGGCGTGGTCGGTACAGAGAACTCAGGGTGAGGAATCTGTCCAGTGGGAGCTGGCGCTCGACGCCGTGAAAGGCTTACCAGCTCGTGGACCTGGCTGGTCAATTCCTCCATCCGGGACAGCATGGTCTGTTGGATCCGGTCCTGGTTGTTGAGCCGGGCCTCCTGGCTCTGCAGTGCGGCCTCGACCGTGCCTGCTGGGTCCATGCTGGCCGAAGTGTACTGACAAGGCGAGGACAAGTAGGACTCAGACGCAGGCGTAAGGTAGGCCACCAAGGCAGCAGGTTTATTTCCGGCCAACAAAGGTCTCCTCTCAAACTGAGAGGAGAACAGGGAGGGGAAAAAGTAGAGAACAAAAAGCGCTCCACTAGGGAGGAAAAAACAGGCAAAAGGTACTGGGGACAACAGAAAGCGCTCCGCTAGGGAGGAAAAAGGGCACAAGGCAAAAGGGGTAACTAAAGGCGCTCCAAAAGGGAGGAAAAGGCACAAAAACAAGGCAACAACGCTAGGCACCATGAACAAGGTCATAAGGACTGTGGGACGCTTCCATGCACTGACGGTGACACTTCGGCACAGAGGGGAGAATGCAGCTGGCTTTTATTGTGTGGGTTGATTGGTGGCAGGTGGTGATAATCATGGGTGGGGACCGGTAATGAGTGAGCGGCAGGAAGGGCAAGTGACCTGGGGTGAGAGGAGAGTAAGGATTTCAAAGTAAAACGGGAAACAGAGACACAAAAATAAAAGCATGAACCGCCACGCCTGGTGGCGGCGTGACAGCCATACGATAATTATCATATTGTTTGGAGGTTAATGACATAAGGAAAGCACACAATACTGTATAAAAACTGATGATTTTGTAATAAAAAAAAAAACTCATATCGAATCCCCCCCCCCCCCCCAATATTGTGTTCTTCTAAATAACAGTGACAAAGAAAATGCTTTTCAAGTCTTTATTTTAAATGTCTCCTATATACAATGCTAATTAGTAGGGATGGAATGATATCCAAATATCACGATACGATATTATCATGATATGAAGCTCACGATACGATAATTATCATGATATTGTCGGGAGGTTGGCGATACAAAAAAAAAAAAGGTCACAATATTGGCAAAAAAAGGGCTCATACAAAAAAAAAGCACAATATTGTGCTTTTCTACATAACAGCAATGTTATATTATTATTATTGTTATGTTTTATTATTATGTTATGTTGTTAATGCACACACACATTGAGTTCATACTGACTTACTTCACATGCATATTACACTCCCCTTCATCTGACAATTAGTGTAGATTTTAAACATAGAAGGGCCAAAACATCCGTAATGCAAATTAAATTGGACGAAAAAACTAGCCAGCAGAGGGTGCTAGAACTGCACAAATGCAAATTAACTTGACTTTTTAACAGATGTGTTGCATTTAAATATTGTGAACATGACGACGACGATATTGTAGCAATTTTAATATCACGATATCACGATATTGCGCTTATCATTACATCCCTACTAATTAGCTGAGGTCATAAAATTACACACATGTAGTGCTAATATTACAGGTAACATAACCTTTTCAATGCACATAAACCACCTCCAATCAATACTGAGACTTAATGTCGAGGCACTTACTTACTAATGTACACATGCATTGTCAATTTGTGGAGGAACTTTAATTCATCTGGCGATTAGTGTGGGTCTTTAAATGTAGGTGGCCAAAACATGCCTAATTAAAATGGACATTTTAACAGATTTGCTGCTGCGTTACATAACCATGACGGTATTTTGTTTTAATATTGAATATTGCCGTAATTGTTGCATCCCTATTCCTAAATGCCCAAAATGGATAAATACATTATTTTCCAGTTTTTGCAAACAATGAAGCCAATAAAGTACTAATGACCGACTTTTTTCTTTTCCCTCCAGCCTGAAGAGCTGACCAATGCCTTGGAGATCAGTAATATTGTGTTCACCAGCCTCTTCTCCCTCGAGATGCTGTTAAAAGTATTGGTCTACGGACCTTTTGGATATATTAAGAACCCCTACAATATCTTCGATGGCATCATTGTGGTCATCAGGTGAGTTGAACACATCTATCTTGTATTAGCGATCTTGTATTACGCTCATATTCATTCTGGATATTGGCAGAGGTCTCTTACTGTATAAGTCAGACATATTGTAATGAAGCCAGAAGTACATTGTTTAAAAAGCATTAACGGATCTACGACATCCAGATGGCAAACAAATTCTCCTGAGACCAAGAAAAATGGAAATGACAGCCATTTCCAAAAATATGAATAGGTTTTGGAACAATCCGCATATAATCTGTATATAGCTAATTGCTCTAGATTGCCCCTTTAATAACACCAAAATAGTCACCATGTCTAGGTATGATGTCATCGACATAAGTGGAGACATTTAGAACAGTCTAAAATTGTATTTAAATTGAATTATTTTGTTTAGCTTAGCTCGTCAAATTTGATGAGAAAATATTAGTGTTGTTCCGATATCTTTTTTTGGCCCCAATACCGTTTATGGCCCCCGATACCGATTCCGATACCCAGCAGTATCGGCCGATGCCGATATCATACCGATACCAAAAGTTTTTTTCTCCACATGAAAAGCTGTCCTGCCATTGGTTCAGAGCATTCAAGGGCCAATAGAATATCCTTGATCGGCATGCAGTGAACATGTCACATATCTATGAATGTTGTGCACAAGCAAGACACAAGATGCTGCATCCGAAGTCCTATATTAGCCTTGGAATTAATGGTATCGGCATGTTACTTGTTAGTACTCACTGATACCGATACCACTGTTTTAATGCAGTAACGGGGCCTCTACCGATACCAGTATCGGTATCGGAACAACACTAGAAAATATCATGTTTCATGATGAAGCAACTGATGACACAATGTGCTCATGTGTATATCACTGATACTAGCAAAATTATGTGTCGTGTAATTTTCAAGCTATATGTGGACATGCTTGAAACTGCTACAGAGATTATGATTATTATTTATTTATTTATTTATTTATATATATTTTAGAGATCGTAAGTGCAAATATTCGCAAGAAACGGTCACATTAACATATTTTTGGTACTGATTGTTGAGAGTGATGCTGCAGTTTGGACTCGTGAAATCTTGTGCTATATACGAACAGTTCTTGCTAATGATGCAAGATAATGAACGATATTCTATGTCAGGGGTGTCAAACTCGTTTTAATTCAGGGGCCACTTTCACCAAAATTTGATCTCAAGTGAACTGGACCAGTTTGCCCGTGACCTATTAAGCTATAAATGACGACAGGTCAAAATGTTTTTACGTGAATAATTACAAGTACATTATGTTTCTACCTTATTCTGTTCTTTAGTAATCACCATTTGAAAATAGGTCATTTGAGTGACATAAGTGAAAATTGAAAAGAAAAGACACAGTTTCTCCACAACAGTGACTTTGATACTAATATTTTTTGTTTAGTGACTCTCCGTCAAATTAAATTTAATGTTACAAAGGGTTTGATCATTCACGTCAGCCTTGAAAACGTTCTATTTCATCAGATTGCATCATGTTTCATTGTAATTCGCAGCTCTAGTTAGGCCCGAGCAGCTACCGCTGCCATCTGCTTTCCATAGTTAGTGGGTGTTTTGCGTTCACAACTCATTGACTTGGCTGTGCTGCACTTATACATTGCACTGACCACTGATATATATTAAAAAAAAAAAAAAAAAAAAAAAAAAAAAAAAAAAAAAAAATAAAAAGTAGTTGACGTCACTTAACGTTTATGGCGGCATACATCGTGATTTTACTAAACGTTATTAAACATATTTGGCGGTCAAAGAGTTAAATCTATTACTGCTAAATTTTGACATGGACTTGTCTGCTGCAGTGTGACTGGAATTTTCCCGGTACAGCCTTTCAAAGTAAGGGGCGAGTATTAATTGTGCGTTAGAAAAATTAGTGGCATTAAAGGAATTTTCAGTTAACTCAAAATGAACACACTCTTCTTGACACCCCTAATAATAATATTACATACAATAAATATACTGTAGGTTGAACCTAACAGCTGAAATGCATTTCACAAATCAAGTTGGGTCTTACTTGAGTCTAATCTATATTGGTGTGTCATCCTCAAACAGTGTGTGGGAAATTGTGGGTCAGCAAGGTGGAGGTTTGTCTGTGCTGAGGACCTTCCGGCTCATGAGGGTGCTGAAGTTGGTCCGATTCATGCCGGCCCTGCAGAGGCAACTGGTGGTGCTGATGAAGACCATGGACAATGTGGCCACCTTCTGCATGTTACTCATGCTCTTTATTTTCATCTTCAGGTTTGTGTGTTTTCTATACTAACTGGTAGGAATGTAACGATACCGGGAATATTGTGATATCGCGATATTCAATCTCCCACAATATATTGTCGTTGTCATGTCACGATATTAAAAGCAGCACATCTGTTAAAAAAAGTCAGGTTGATTTCCATTTGTGCAGTTCTAGCACCCCCTGGTGGCTAGTTTTTCTTTTTTTTTCTTTTTTTTTTTTTTAGTGCAGTTTAATTTTCACAAGGCATGTTTTGGCCCTTATACGTTTAAAATCCACGCCAATAGTCAGATGAAGGGGAAAGTAATATGTTTGTGAACTGGGTCAATATGTGAGTAAGTGCCTCAATACATATATTTATATATTTTATATATAATAATATTTTTATTGTATTTTTATTTTTGTATAATATTATTTCTGTATAAGCACAATATTGTTTTTTAGGATGAGTTTTTTATTTTTATTTTTTTACGATATTGTGACTTTTTTTATATCTCCAACCTCCCCACAATATCGTGATAATTATCGTATTGTGATGTTACATTTCCTACTAACTGGACACAACATTAACTTGTAGAGTCTTATATCAATATACAGTAAGAGTTTATCTATTTCTGTCCCTTATTCAGCACAATCACAGGGACAAAGCATGAGAAACAGTCGTTAACTTCTAAAAAGCAAACTGTTAAATATCTCTGAACAGAACTATTAAAAATGTTTCTTTATCCCTATTTATTAAGGCAGAATGTTATGCCTTTGTCTCTAATGATTCTGGTGTACTAGTGATACAAAAAAAATGCATGTTTTTCTTGTAATCTTTAGTGAAATGATGAACATCACAGCCTCATCATTTGACTTCCGCTGCACTGACAATAATGGGCCATCTTTTCTAGCGCTCTCCATGGTGCTGAACATATCTGCATCTCATTAAACATTGACAACCAGATGACTCTCAGCTAATCAGTGCTAACATCATTATTTTTCAGTCATTCCTAGCTAAATAATAAAAGCCATAGTGCTCCCCATGTTGATATTTATCACAAGTGACTGCAGTTGATTTTGTTTGATGTTAACATTCACATTCATTTCCATTCTTTCTTGTTTGTCGCAACCATCCCTCCGCTCAGTATTCTAGGGATGCATCTGTTTGGTTGTAAATTTGGTTCTGAGCGGGATGGAGACACGCTACCGGACAGGAAAAATTTTGACTCTCTCCTATGGGCCATTGTGACTGTTTTTCAAGTGAGTATAAACATCTTTGCTTACTTTGCTATAAATGGAACACAATGTTATTTCATCATCTAGACTAGAGATGGGAGAAATACTTCCATCTTTAGTGCACTATGACGCGGATTCTGAATCCAGTAAAACATTGTATTTCTTATTACACAATGAAATGCTTGCAAAATTCTATGAAGTGAATGTGAGCGATGGAGCTGCGCCATATCATACCGTTCACTATAATGCCTAAAAATTATGCACACACAAGAGTAAAAAAACAATATATATATTCGAGTCGCAATGCAGCAGACACGTCCATGTCAAAATTTAGTAGTAATAAATGTAATAATAATGCACATATTTGTGGAGACTGGGGTCATGTTGTATTTTACAATTTTAAAAATGTGTAGAATTTCACAAGTTCCTTCATGTTAAGATTAGATAGCTCTTAATATGAAAAGAAAAATGCACTGAGCTGGCTGTCACCAACATCGTACAAATGCAATTATGCCATCTAGTGGTAGATAAATGACCTCAACACAAATCAATATCACATTCATTTTTTTATAGTAGTGTACATTTATTTAACTTTAACCCAATTTTATGACTTTTTATAGAATTGCTGTATCGACTAAAAGATGCAGTTTAACATTAGTTTAATTTTTTTTTAGACTTTTATGTTAATAAGCGTATGAAACTTAGAAAAACAATATTTTATTGTACATTTCATTGTACATTTAAGGCAGATGTAAAATTTGTAATTAATCGTGAGTTAACTATTTCAGTTATGTGATTAATTACAATTAAAATTTATAATCGCCTGACACCCCTAATATTTATATTATATTTTTAGAAAGTGGTGATGGTTTATGATGTCTTGATTCAAATGCTATTAGAGTGTTTAAAATAATCAGACAAAAAAACAAACAAAAACAAAAAACAGAGCTTTAAAATATTAAAGACAGCAAAATTTGAGAACATAAACACAAAAGTCTCCTGTCAGGAACATGACCAAGATTCATAACCAGATTGCCGTGCTCACTAACCCTACATTTATGCGGTGAGCCATATCGCCAGAGGAGCAATTAGCAAACAGGGCTTCTCAGGCTTGTGCGTGCAGCGCAAGCCAGCAAACTTGACTTCATAAAACGCGCAATTTAATAAATATGTCAATTTTACACTAAGTCCCAGTCACACAAAAACATATATTACTAACATTTTTGTCATATACAAATACACAGCATTTAAACAAGAATTACTACAATTCATAGACACAAAGCAGTAAAAGCACAGACATACAGACAATAAAAAGATTGAGGGAGACAAAGCTGCCAGTCAAAAATGACATCTGGGAGTTCAGATGATTCAATATAGCTAGCTAGCTAGCTAGCTAGCTAGCGATAGATCGATGGATGGATGGATGGATGGATGGATGGATGGATGGATGGATGGATGGATAGATAGATAGATAGATAGATAGATAGATAGATAGATAGATAGATAGATAGATAGATAGATAGATAGATAGATAGATAGATAGATAGATAGATAGATAGATAGACATTAGGGTTGGCTTTTTTTCCAATGATAAAATGCAAGTGAGTTAAATGAAAATTTGCTGAAGTGCCCTTTGAGAAAACTCTTTTTGTCTCAGTTCTTTTAACCCAAATGGACCTTTTACAAGGCTTAAAGGACAATCTCTCGTGAATAAATAAAATGTATTCTTCTCTCCTCAACCTTCTTAACCACACTGACAGGGCAATCAGCCTTTTAATGTTCAACTGATTTCCATTTCCAAGTATGTTACATGTGGATCAAATAGTCTTTCCTCTTGTGTCATGTCTCATAGAACATGCTCAACACAACCCTCCTCTGACTTCTTATCATCTATGCATTATCCCTGCATAACCAATGCACAGCATTTGTCACTATGAATATAGTTATTGTTAATAATTCAATGACACGTTGGATCTTAAGTATCATGGTGTCTACAGAGCATTGCATTGTCACACCTGTGAAAAAAGGATGGTGCAAATAATGAGTTGAATGTAGATTTAGTTATACAATAAAAGTGGTCAGTGTAGTGTGTGGAAGCAAACAATATAACTAATGCATGAATAAATAATAAGAACTGCATAAAAAGATCACACACATACTCACTTGTCTATTCTTATTATTATTATTACCAAATCACCTCTTGCAGATCTTAACTCAAGAAGACTGGAACAAGGTATTATATAATGGAATGGCATCCACAACGCCGGTAGCAGCCCTCTACTTCATTGCCCTCATGACTTTTGGGAACTACGTTCTCTTCAACCTGCTGGTGGCCATCTTGGTTGAAGGCTTCCAAACTGAGGTAAAGTGTTTTTACAGATATATATGGCAAACTGATGAAGAATCTTGTACAATCTACCCCCTCTTTTCAATGCCTTGAATAGTTCTTCACACAGCTAAAGTGAAAGGGACAGCAATGTTGATTTCTATGTGATTTATCAAATTGAACCTCATCAATTTGTCATGAGCAGATTTTCCATACCAACTTTAACTAATGTTGCACTCTCCACAGTGGGTCAATCAAATATTGAACTAACTTCAGGCGTTCTATCTTTTTTTTTTCTTTTTTACTACCGCCTATCGACTCTCACCTCACTGCAAATATTGATTGTCATTTAGTCAAATGAAATCTTTTTATTGTCATATGAATGGAAAATGATTTGTGTAGCTTGATACTTAAATGTCCACATGGTCAATGTTTGCCATTAACAATGCATAATGAAAGAAAATATCATAAAACCAGAAAAAAAAAAAAAAAGGTATGGGCCCATAATAGAGTCGGACTAAAACTACAGCTCTGAAATCATCTTTTGGGAAATATTTGGGTTAATAAAAACGGCATTTTTTTTCTATTGTACACAATCTATTTTATTTTTTATTGTTTTGTTTTTTTTAATTATTATTCTTAGTAAGTCACAGTGGCCTGATGAGCTATTTTTAGAACAGACCTGTGGGCGACTTATGTTGTCCTTGAGGCTAACTAGTACCTGCTGTCACTTTTTTTTTTTTTGACAATGAACATTGATCCGAGCATAAATGTGTCCGTGTTTGCAGACTAAAGACGTGTTTGTGACTTTCAAAACAGATTTAAAAATATCTCCCACTGTACAGTGACATTTACTTTCCTTTTTAACTTTCTTAAATTCATAGCTAGTCTACTTTTTAATAAACATGGGTACACTGCCATGCTTCCCAGAGGTCCATAAAAATAGTAAATAGTATCCTAGAGAAAGAGATAATAGGAATGTGCTTGTGTACTGTGTGAATTGGACTATAAAGATGAATGGAAGTGAAGAACAAGCGCATACATGATCAACACACAATGTTCTATTCTATTCGATGTTTTAGTTGCGTGTCTTCGGTACTCCTACATTCTTCCTTTTCCAACTTCACATCCCTCTTTGAAAGATTATTTTTAAACTGCCAAACTTCCCTTGTGTTGCTGTTGCTAGGTAACCAGCTGCTCAGTGATGCGAGACAACATAAGAGAGATGTACAGCTCTGGATTTAAGATACAAAAACACGTTAGCTGTTTTGGAGATGTTCTAGTTGTTGAATATGTTCCTCATATTCTCAATGTGGTGTCAAGTCTCCACTGCAGAGAGTGCAAATGTCGATATATACACTGTACATATGCAAACATGCACACAACTTGAATTCTGCATGGGTGCTAAAAGCATGAAATCAACAATTTGCAATGCTGTGCTGCAAAGGTACAAACATGTTTTTTGTATGTCAAGATCATATTCTGGCTGCTTTTTGAACAAATGGAACACAGACCGTGGCTGTCCACTTCACTGTTCCTCTCTGACCTTCTTGCTTTCCTGTTATGGAGGCTGCTAATGGACTCGTGCAGCTCATCTTGTCTACCATGCGCTGGGACGGGAAATTGGCTGCAATATGTTTCTCGGCATGGTGACCTCAGAATGTTACGATGAGGCCGAATGAATCTCCTTGAACTCCGCGTCTGCTCTTGTCTACTGCTCACTTCTGTGCTTTTTTTTGCCCCCTTCCCAATGTGCGCCTCCCTCTCCTGCGTTGCTGCACCGATCACTTCCACTGTAGGAAGTGACCAAGCGGGAGGACTTGCATGCCCAACTGAGTCTAATTCAGCTGCCTGTAGATGCAGGGGTATGTACGGTAAAGCATGGCAGCTCCCTTATCTTGCCCTTCCCTTACGCTACTAACACTACCCCACCCTCATTTTTCCCTCTGCCTTCCCCATTTACCTGTTACCTCACCCATCCCCTCGGAGGCTTTGCAGATACGTCACATATCTTTCCAATTTGACAGCCTGATGGTCCATTGCACAAAAAAAAATAAAAAAAATAATCTTGAAAAGAAAACGTATATAAAGCACAAAACCAATTGTGTTTGTGTGCTTAATAATCAATAATCAATAAGTATAATACTGGCAAATGTTTTATAAACAATATGATATAATATAATTCATTTTAGGAACATCGAACTCCAGAAGCAGCGGCACGCTTCATTTTCTGCATAAACAGTGAGAGGGGAATGGAATTTTGTCACCTACTTTGATGAGTCATCACTGCAAAAAATAAATAAATAAATAAATACAAATGAATATGTCTGTCTGGTAAAATAAGGTAATACTAATAATAACAACCGGCGAAAATAAGTTGGATTAACAACAAATATCATATATCCATCCATCCATTTTCTTGACCGCTTATTCCTCACAAGGGTCGCGGGGGGTGCTGGCGCCTATCTCAGCTGGCTCTGGGCAGCAGGCGGGGGACACCCTGGACTGGTTGCCAGCCAATCGCAGATAGTAGTAATAGTAATAGTAATATTATGATTATTTTAAAAAGACATGATTAAAATGAATCCATTACATTACATTCTTACATTACATTCTTTTATTCGCGTGGCTTGTGAACTATTCACCCGGGTCACGGTACCAATTGTACAGTTCTAGTGGAACTCTTCACCCAGTCTTATCTTTAATAATGCTCGCTGTATAATACTAGTAGGAACTACCAGCAGAATGTATATTTAATGGGTGCCCGAAAAGATAAAGTACACATCTGTGGAGACCTTCTTTGACGATTGCGGAAGAAGGTCTAATCTGTCCAAAATGGTTCCTAATCTTTGACTCTAGAATATCAAAACATGTAGTGTAGTTTTGTAAAGTATAGCTGTTAGTGAAACATACCTTATTTTAGTAGTTTTGTCACCATTATTTTCCTTATGTAGCATTTTCCTTAAAATGTCAATTTTCTATTGGAAAGTCCAAAAATAGTTGTGTCACAAATGCAGTTTGTCACCAAAAAAAGAGAGGACCACCAATATTTGCGTGCGCTTTCCCGAAGATATGTCACGCCTCAAAGTACTCTTCCCACTGCCCCCTGCATGCAGCCCCCATCTTGCTAACCAGGGTCGTGAATGATTGCTCTGATTTGGTTTGGGAGAAACAACGTGTTTAAACACTTACTGTGTACATGTTTTTTTTTCTACCTTTAAGAAGCAACATTAAACCTCAGTTTGATTGCTTACCTCCCACCAGCCCTCTAGCTTGCTCCTCTCTCTAGCCGCAGGGTGAGAACACTGCAGCAAAGCTGGATGCCAACAAGCTCCCTCTTAAGTCTCTTATTGGAACAGGCTACAGGTTAGGACAAAGTGAAGAGGAGAGAGGAGAGTGGTTGCCAGCTTACTGGGAGGCCCGAGCACTGCTGGATATGTAAATCCAGCATGTCTGGAGGAATGCAAGCTAATAAAGGCTGCAAGGCGAGATGAACTCTTCAAGAGAGTTGAATGCTAAATATTTTTTTAAAAAAAAGCATTTTTTTTTATCCCATTTATATAAAATAGTGCACTACAGAATATAATAGACAACAATTACGTTTGTGTGCATTAGTGCTGTAATATTAAAGGAATGTAACTTGTGTTGCTTTATTTTGCAACAAAAAAAAAATGGGCAAGATATATATAAAAAGAAACATATTTGCATGTTATGGCATAGCTCACAAAAAACACAAAGTAAAATTTAAAAATCAGTTGAAAGAAAAAATGTTTCATGTAAGAGTATAGGGTGTTTAAAAGTATTGATACAGGGATATCCAAACTATGGCCTGGTGAGCCATTTGCGGCTCACCGTTTTTTTTTTTTTTTTTTTTTTTTTAGCAGCCCACAAAGCGTACCGTAATCAAAATAACATTGCATTGCAACATGGCCTTCATCACTATTATTTATTTATTTATTTATTTATTTATTTATTTATTTTAAAGGGTGGAGTGAAAAATGTCAAAAGTTGGGGGGCTATGCTAACGATATGCAAAGGGTATTAAAAAAAAGAAACTGACAACTAAAACAATCACTTTTAAATAAAATGTTGGTGAATTAAAGCTAATTCCTAATTTCCTCCGCTTGATGAGAGCGACATAATGAAGGGACAGCTCTTTTCTCGTAGGTCACAGAACTACTGACCATCCCAAAATTTGCTTATCACTGATTAACATAAAAGTGTGGTGTCGTTTTTTTTTTTTTTTTTATAACTACAATTTATAAACAATATGAAAATGCTTAGAACAGGGGTGTCAATATATACACAGATTTGTGGACCAGCCCTAAATTACAGAGCTCAACCGTAATCATGTTGTTCCGAAAAATAACACAAATGCAAATGGCACACAGCAATACTTTGCCGGTATACATTCTGGGCATGTTAAATCAACCTGTTTTGCATATATATTGTTCCCAGAATGCATTGTGTGGTGCAGTTAATGACGTTATAAGAACGCTAATCATTGTCATACTATATCTATTTGTGTTACCAGTAATTGAATTTGTGTTGTATTTAACATGTTTATGTCGGTCTATGTCTATGATTTAAAAAATAATAAGTTACGATGTATTTAATTATTATTAAGTTGTGTGTAAAATAATGACATCCAGAACAATTCTCCCATACAAGTTGCATTGCTCATCTGAGGACTGCTAGTGAAATTACAAATTTTATATATTTTGATTGTGGCCAACTGATTAATTTGTCCGACATTACAATTTAAAAAAAAAACATTTTTTACTTTACAAAATCATTTCACAGGCCGGATTAAACCCCTTTGTGGGCCTGATCCGGCCGCCGGCCGTATCTTTGATACCACTGGCTTAGAATATTGTTTTTTTGCCATTCTTAATAAATCAAAGCTAAATAATTCTATATTTTTTGTATGCAGCCCTTGGAGGAAAAATTTTGGACACACCAGAACCTATGGCTCATAGAAAAACTCAGCTTGCATCTGGAAATTGTAGATTTACAGCAATTAAGTAACATAATTAAAAATAGTTTTCAAAACACTATTATAAGTTCTCCTAAGAGTTGTACTCCTTCCACTGTTGGCTGTAAAAGTTTCAAAATCCAATTTAGTAGACCCCTATTATGGAAAACACACAAACAATTACTGCACTTCCTTCTATCAACATCCATCTGCCATGTAGGCCCGTTTTGATGCCAGGTAATTGAGATCCTCCTGTGAGGCTGCTGGTGTCTATTAATGTTTGGCTATCTCCAGCAGGTCTGGTCTGGCTTATCTCCTGCTCCAGCCACCATACCCGAATTGGCAAATAAACAAACTGTCTAAACATCCACGCTATTTCATCACCAAGGATTTCCCTCAAGAACTCAACTCCCACCAATACACTAAACCGACATCATGTGCACCTTTCCGCTCGCTTATTCAACTTGGACGCATGTGCCCTACGCTGATAATCCCCGAGTAGTAAATCTGGTTTAATCACCCCGAATGAAAGCTCTGATTGTGCCGTTCACGAGTCATGAAATCTACTCACAGAGGGACCAAATGGAAGAAATGCATTGTTTTTCTGTCTGCAAAGATATGCAGGCAGCTTAGCGTATTAAAATCGAGTGACTGTAGAATAACAATGGGCAATGTTAGCAAGCAGTAGTAGATGTAAAGGCTACATTTTGATTTCTGATTTGACATCCATTCAATAATGCTCACTAATTGCAATGGTATGCTACAGTATTAAATCAAATCGATTACAACTGCTCGGCACTCTAAATACACCCCATAACAGATTTAGGTAGGTGATTGTTATTAAGAACTAAACTGTATACAGTATGCTAACATAGCAAGTTTGTTACCACCATTTTAGTTAAGTTTAATTCCAAGTTTTCACATGGGATTTATTTTCCTTTACTGTATTAAATGATTATTATTTTTTTAAAGTTTTTAAAAAATGTATAAGTAGGGATGGGTGAGTACCGATACCAGGTCTCTGTATCGGTGCCAATAGCAGACTTATTTTAAGTTAAAGGTACTTGTGACGGCACCGATACCAGAATCGGCCGCTCGTCTGTGGCTGTTTTACAATCAGGAACTAGAAAAGAGAAATTAGAGGAATATAAAATAATATATATATATATATATATATTATTATTTTATTTTATTTTTTGGGGGGGGGGGGAATACTATATTAGGAATATATAGGTCTTGCTTTAATTAAATTATTATTATTATTATTATTATTATGATTATTATTATTATTATATAATTTATCATTTTGGGGGGAATTTTATGTATTTGTGGTATTGGTATCGGTGACTACTCAAGAGTTGAGTATCGGTATCAGTCTGAACAAAAAGTGGTATCAAACATCGCTATTTATAAATAAATATTATTACAAAAAACGCGAAAAAATCAGAAAACAAAAACAAAAAATATATACGTATTCCAAAAAAACTGAAGGAAAACAAGAAACAACAAGAACACATGTATTCTCGAAAAAAAAAAAAAACAATAACTCCGTAAAAACAAAATAGTTATGATAGACTTTTTGAAAAACATTTTTTAAATTAAAAAAACATAAGACAATTATTATGTCAAAATAAACAAAAATATTTTGAAAAACAGAAACTAAAAAAAAAAAAAATATTCCAAAAAACAAAGCTAAAACAAATACTCAGGAATAAGATTTTTTTTTTTTTTTTTTTTTTTTTTTTTTTTTGTCAAGTGAATTCTGTACACTTCCGTCGAAAACCCATGAACTGGCCAAAATGTACAGAGTTAACTGTGATGTGACTTATTTCCATCAAAATGATCCGGCCACAAGAAAGTCTCCTAAGCACAATTTTCATATGAAAAAAACATTCATCCATTGGGTTAAAAACATTTCTTTTTTGTGTGCAAATCTTTGTGGCTTTTAGTTACTTCAAGAATAACTATAAATGTAAATCCAAGCTCCTGACTGACCACCACTGCTCTTTTTCCCGCCCTGAAAGCTATAACTAGATGCAGAAATTTGAGCAAATTTGCAAGCACAGAATGTGCCAAGGACCTCTTTACTTGATTAGGCCCCTGGTCCATTAGCAACCCTCACCTAATTTTGTCTCACTCCACCAGTTTGGGGGAATCAGGAAAACAGTGTAATGTATGTGAGAACATGTAAATAAGTGTTGTATTATATTTTTATTTTATTATTTTAATGTGGCAATTATTTTCCAAAGAATGCAATGAGCTATTGAATGGGTTGAATAAAATGTGACATTAATGGCAGACAAAAGTCCAAATGGGGTCTTAATTTTCAGATACATGTATTATGGCCTATCAACACTTTTAGTCAGCAGTAATATTGAACAAATTCCGCCACCTTGCATGCTACTGTTGTTGTGTTTCCGTGTTTTCCAGCAAACCAATATTACTATTTTGGCATGCATGTACAGTGTTGTTTATCAACGAATGTGCTCTTTCCTCTTTGTCTTATGAACTCTGTAACCACGGAGGTGGCACCTTCACCTGCCTGTTTGCAGGGTTGCGTTGCCTCCAGTGACTGATCCCAAGGCCACATCTGGCCTGTTACCTATGGAATACTAAAAACGAAACAAAGCTCAGCACTGAGAGGCAACGTCCGACAACCACTTTCCGAACGATCTCAACTGAAACAAATAATTTCACATTTGATTTTCCTCTAAATTGTGCTTGTGTGTATTTGTGTGTCAAAGGGTGATGCTTCTAAATCAGGTTCGGAGATTGATTCCTGTGCACGCAGTATGGAGGACGTTAATGGCAGTAAGAGGGATTTATCAGCCTCTGCAGGTGAGCTAAGCCAATATTATGTTTGCAATGCCATCATGACTTGGCCGTTCATGTCAGTGATAATATAAATACATACAATAATGGCTAGTATTGCAGACAATACTAAACATACACAAACAAACAAGCAAGTCAAGCAGAAGCTGATCAGCTGTATATTTAACTGCTGCTATTTTCTAGTGATGGAAAAAATGAAGCTTCATGAAGCTTCATGAAGCTTCATGAAGCACTTGAAATATTTTTTTTGCTCTTCTAGATGGTGATCTTGGTTTAAACGTAAAGGCAAGTGGAATGTAAATTGATTACATTTCCACTGCATCTTTAAACCAAGAGTGCCATCTATGGGAATCAAAAAATATCACAAGTGCTTCATGAAGCGTCGTTTGTCCATCACCACTATTTTCCCTTACTACCACGTCAATGAAGTGTGCTAAACAATAAATATTAATGTTTTTATTGGAGCAGAATATCATGTCAAAGATTTTCAGCCAAAGATTATCCTGTGTGAAACATTTCCTGCACCTGTTTTGTTCTGCTGTTATCAGTCAAAGTCTCCCTTAGTGGGCGCATATGTGGCGGTGTTCCCCTTGCACAACATCAAAACCAGTACAGAAGTCCCATCCATAATTTCTCAGAGGCTGGTCCCGATTCCCTCTAATTACTGCTCTTGCAGTAGGAAAAGCCCAGCGAGAACACTCCTCTATGTAGTACAACTCCCAGCTGCACCATATCATCGCCCCCCCAGGTGGTCGGGATAAACATCCCAACCTCGTGGAAAGAGCCAAATTCACATCTTTTAAGAGTCGGATATCATCTGTGGATAGATGAATTTGCATTATTATTAAAGTTGCATTGCATGTTATGTATTTGTGAGGTTGCCAAACATAATATCGTCTCCCACACGTCCCACGACGGAAATATCCGTGTGGCTCAATAACAGAATGAGCCTTCACTTTTCAAATGAACTGTTACGTAACTGATGGTGTACCCAAGCGAGACCCATCATCACACCCTTTTCAAATGTTCTTATTTTAACACATCTCATTCATTCCACTTATCCGTCTCTCTTTTACTAGTAGTACCTGTCAATGGTCATGTGGATCTGAAGACCAGCCTGACTCCTCCACTGATTACCCACACAGCAGCCACTCCAATGCCTGTACCTAAATTACCCATTACGGGTGACCCCATCCAGGGCTACGAGTCCCGCCGAGGCAGCAGTGTCTCCATGGACCCAACCTCCTACGACAAGTCACCGGTTAGTGTGTCTTTATCAACACATAAACAAATTTTTAAACCCACTTCACGTACGATTGTACTCTTAATAAATTAATCATTCAGGGTCTCCTTCATTCCTCCTGTGTGATGCTAAAAGTGTTGTTACGTTTACCTTGAAGAAATTACTTAGTTACTTTACTGATTACTTGAATTAAAAAGTAACTAATTTAGATTACTGATGACTTGCTTTAATTAGTTACTTTAGTGATTACTTGTTTTAAAAGTAACTAAGGTAGATTAAAAGTTACTTTAATAGTTTCTTCATTTTAAAAGTAACTAATATAGCTTACTGATTACTTGCTTATTCATTTAGTTACTGTAGTGATTACTTATTTTTTAAAAGTAATTAAGTTTGATTACAAGTTACTTCAATAGCTACATTCAGCAGATACCAGCAAGCCTGCTTAACATAAAAGTGACACCCAATTGTGATAATTAATTGGAAGTGCATTTTTAACACCTGTGAAAAAAGTAACTTAGTTACTTTACTGATTACTTGATTTAAAATTTTTTATTACTGATTAAATGCTTTAAAAACTAACTTAGTTACTTTACTGATTACTTGTTTTAAAAAATAATTGAGTTAGATTACACATTACTTTATAGTTATTTGATTTAAAAAGAAACTATGATCTATTACTGATTACTTATTTTAAAAAGTAAAAAAAGTTTCTGTACTGATTACTGGCTTTAAAAGTAATTATTTAAATTACAAATTAAATAGTTTCTTAATTTAAAAAGTTTCTAATTTAGATTACTCATTACTTGCTTATTTATTTAGTTACTGTAGTGATTACATGCTTTTAAATGTAATTAAGATTGATTACAAGTTACTGCAATAGCTACATTCAGAAGATACCAACATAAAAGTGACACCCAATTTTGATAATTAATTGGAAGTACATTTTTAACACCTAATTATTACTTGCTTTAAAAAGTAACTGAGTTAGATTACACATTACTTTATAGTTACTTGATTTAAAAGAAAGTAAGTTCTATTACTGATTACTTGCTTTAAAAAGTAACCGAGTTTCCGTACTGATTACTAGTTTTAAAAAGTAATTATTTAGATTACAAGTTAAGTAACTTGGTTACTTTACTGATTACTTGCTTTAAAAAGAAACACAGATAGATTACAATATTCTCTAATAGTGTAGAGGCAAAGCGTTCAAAAAGTCCATATAGTGAATGTGTCAAAGGACTCATTACAGGAACTCAATTAATTGTATTGTGTCAAGATGATTGATGGTTATATATTAGTCAACCTAGCTGGAGAACCACGATTCACACAGTTTCTTTTATTTTAATAAGCTATTGATTGAGAGATTAATTGACTAAGTAATTAATGAGAGCTTTGTGGAACAAGCAAGGATCACACATCTGCTCTTGACCGTCAATCATACCCTGAATCTCGCAAATCCAAGTACAGATTGTTTAGGTTTTCATGTTCATCACAGGTTTATAAGCCTCTCTCTTTTTTTTTTTTTTTTTTTTTTTTTAAATCAAAAGTCCATTGCCCGAAGCGCTTCCCCTTATGCACCTTGGAGCACGGGTAGCGGCCGCAACAGCCGCCGATCTAGCTGGAACAGCTTGGGTCGCGCCCCGTCGCTCAAACGGCAGAAGCGGCAATCTGGGGAGCGACAGTCGCTTTTATCAGAAGAGGGTGGCTCGAGCTCTGAAGAAGGTGAGGCCGGAGGAGAGGGAGGAGGCGGATTGATCGAAGAGGATGACGCCGCCTTGGCCAGGACAGACTCCATGTCCCAGTCACCGAGAGAGCCACGTCACCGGAGGATGGAATCAATGGAGACACGGAGCTCCATGGATTTGCCCCCTGATGCTCTACTGCAGGTGCACTTCCTGTTCAATATATCACAGCCTCCTGGAATTGGATTCTACAAAATAAAAGAGGCACCCCACAAGAAAATGTAAAACAAAGACAAATGCTATAGTTATTGCTATGAGGGAACATTTCATTCAATTAAATACAAAATAACTCGATTTCTTTAAAGAATTACAAGTGCAAGTCAACATGGCCATGGTATCAATACACTGTTCCTTATCCTGGTCTTTTTCTGCTCATGTAGGTTCCATACCTGTATCGCTCAGCTAGTATGCACAGTTCTAGACCCCCTTTACTGGGTACTTTCCGGCCCACAGAGCATAGCGACTGCAATGGGAAGGGCACGCCCTCACTCTTGGACCCCGCACATGTCTCATTGGAGGAGAACACTGAAGAGGAAAATGTTGAGGAAGACGCCAATCTGGTTAGTGTTGCAAATTTGTTTACTTTTTTTCTTTTTTTTCCCCATATTTTGAGAGTCATTTACGAATAGGCCTACAGTAGTGCTAGATCATTTATAAATACAGCTGTTAAAATTAGAGTGTTAACTTTGGAACTTGGAGGAGTCACTGGCAGGAAGATGAATAAACATGGACTATAGGTAGTTTTACTTTCTGATTTACTTGCTTGATGCAAATTGAGAACTGTAAAGTAATTTGTGCACTTTGCAGAGCCAAAATTAAAATAGCATATTATTTGTATGTCTTTGGCGTATCATGTCAGAGCAAAATACCCTGCTCAAGTTACCTCCACGGGGACTCGCAAACCAATACTGAACAGAACTAAACCTGAAAGCCAGACGATTATAAACCTGCAAACGGGAAGTTTTAATTGTTTCTTTGAGAAGAATATAAAATGACTGTAAGGCTGAGTCTGATTTTAATTGTTTTGTTCAACAGTTGTATTTTACAATTGTTTTCAAAGATTAAATAAAGTGAATAGAACATTATTTGCATCTAAATATACTTTCAAGCAAATATCTGTTACAAGCGTCATAGAAAATGGTAGTAAAAATGTGATTAATCGTGATTAATTACGGGAACACTGTGTGATTAATTACTTATGAATAATAAAGACACTGGGGCATATTCACTAAAGGTTTGCGTCGCCTTTGCACGGCGCTAACCGGTAAAAATGGAGCAATCCGGGAGCGCCGAATTCACGAAACACGCTCAGATGGGGAAATCCGTCACTAAGTGCGCTGCCAACCAGATTGCGCCCTGGTGCGACGGTGTTATTTGCGCGTATGTAAATTGCATCAAATACATTTGATACAAAATATGCCAACCCAATATGCAAATGAAATGAGACTCATTGATATGCAGCGTCTAATTCACTAACGCCAGCGCAAATAGCCACATGTAGTTTGCGTGACGCAAATAACGTTTGTGGAAAGCATGTATTAACCTGATGCAACCTCGATCCCGGGATCATGACAGCAGTGCATGCCATTTGCTGCACAACATGCACAGCAGAGAGAGAGAAAGAGAGAGAGAGAGAGAGAGAGAGAGAGAGAGAGAGAGAGATATTTTTCTGTTGGTTTCGGACATGTTACCCGGGCTGATTGGCAATGGTGGGGGGGCATTTTACGATCATTTTTACGTGCCAGATGCATACTGTACGCCCACGCCAACCTCTGAAAATATATGTTTATAAAACGATCGCACCAATAATTTGTACTTTATGAATGAATGACGTTGTTGTGGTCCTCTCTGCTCTGTACAGCTTAATGGCGCTATAAAAGCTTACTCTTGGTCCAACCTCATTTTTTTTCTCACAACTGTTACTATAACAACCATGTTCTTGGCGCAAATCCATTGCCATGTGTGGTAAATCAGGTGCAAATTTGCTCCAAGCTGTCAGATTTGTGGGCGTGTTTGCGCCGGTATATGATTAGAGCAATATCCTTCGTGAATACGTGGGTAACTGGGCGCAGACTCGGGTGCAGTTGTGGTGCAAATAGTTAGCGCTATTTATTAGTGAATATGCCACGCTGTGTGTTCCCGCAGGGTCGTCTTGTCAGATTGTTTCACTGGCTAGAAAAGAAGCAACCTGAGTGGTGTCGACAAAGAGACACCTGGTCACTCTACCTCTTCTCTCCAGAGTCAAGGTAGACCTCATATTTTACTTTGTCTGTTATATGCTCAGTCATTTGTGTTATTTTCTCTAATGTAGTCGAAACTTTACATCTTTGAGTTGCAAGTGCACTTCTTTCTGAATGTTTACTGTTTTCTAAAGCAAAACAAGTGTAAAGTGCTTAAAAATGCAGGGAAAAGCTGATAACTCAGCCTTCCGCTTGACAAGAAGGGGATTTCACATTGCATCTGACTGACATTGTATGCTTTAGATTTCAAAGAGTGCACAGCGCTTTTCATTTTGACTCCGCTTCCAAAATCATTTTATATTCCGTTCCAAATTCTTACTTCAGAAGCATCTTTTATCCGTCCGTTTCTGCCGTGTCAGGGGTGAGTAAGCAGGAGCAAAGGGAGTTTCTCTTTCAAAGTGCTGCGTGTTATCTCAGTCACGTGCAGAATCCATTGGCCTCTTTCCCTCCCTCCACTGCATCTTCTTTCTTCACGCCTCCTCCCCTCCTGGGGCTTTAATCCGTCTCGAGCTGCAGCATGTTTAGGGGCACGGAGGATGAAGGTTGCAACAAGTAACACAGTGGCCCCTGGTGCAAACAGCTTCACAACATTCTCATTTTAAGCAATTATATTTAGCAGTTGGAACAAACAGCTTCAAAGCATCTATTATGTTAAGCACTTTGATTAATTTGTGTTCAGTCAACACTGTTGAGTTGCTGTGATGAGATAAAGATAAGCTACCAAAAAAAAAAAAAAAAACTTACATTTTCACATTGTTATTGCTGCATTCATCCATTATGGTCCTCAACTATGTAATAGGCTGCCAGAGGACATCTGGGGTCCATTTCACAAAGCAGGTTTAGTGAGAACCCTGAGTAAAAAAAAACTCAAATGAGAGAGAGGACAGTTGTTTTGCCCCTCCAGCCAATCGCAGAGCGGGGGATGGCAGGGGGTTAATTTTTCAGCTGCATGACGTCACTCCCGCGGCAACTTGACAGCACACACGGATTTTTTTTCCGCTCACTCACTCACTCACATGTGTCACTCACTCACTCACTCACATGTGTCACTCACATGTGCCACTCACTCACTCACTCACTCACTCACTCACTCATAGTGAGTGAGTGAGTGAGTGAAAAAAAAAAAAAATCCGTGCGTGCTGTCAAGTTGCCGCGGGAGTGACGTCATGCAGCCAACAAATTCGCCCGGCCCCGTCTGCGAAAAATAGAAGAGGCATCAAGCAATTTATTGCCACAGGTTAACTTTAAGACCATAAATTAATCAAAAGATTTACACATTGTGTATTTAACCAAACCACAATAACATTCCCACAAAAAATCCAAAAGCTTAATCCTAATACACAATGCAAAACTCCATACACATAAGTGTACGCTGACATTGCAGTAGTTGTAAACATTGTTTTATGGTCTGACTATTCATGCATTATCTTCCCTTTTAACATAAATTGAAGCATCCCAGAATGTCTTTAACTGCAAGTAAAACATTATTAACGATTGTTAAATTCGACAGCAACGATGTGTCTCTATCAAAGGGGAATTAGACGAGCAAGTTTGTATGCGGCATGAATAATGATCAGTCAGATGACACAGATATTCACACAGGCTTAGCGACTTGACACATTTGTGTCTCGATTGCCAAATAAAGCTGTAAGTCCACATCTAAACCTCACAGTTTTGTACATCAATGCACACTTACAGCAGAAATCAAAGCTGATTTGTTGTTGTTTAATCCCTCACAGTGTTATAATACAAATCTCTTTTTTTCTTCATGTTTGGAACTCAACTGTAGTTCCTTTCAATGTAGGCTAATGAAGTCAGGTATAATTAATGACTCTTTCCTCAAATAGTTCATTCCAAAGTTGTTGAATATTGTTCAGTGTATTTATGTAAATATACTTTAAAACTCGAGTGACTTATGGATTACGTTGCCCCTTTCACAGGTTTCGATTGACGTGCAAAAAGATCATCAACCACAAGATGTTCGACCATGTGGTGCTGGTTATCATCTTCCTCAACTGCATCACTATCGCGATGGAGCGGCCTCGCATCGACCCCACCAGTGCCGTGAGTCTGGACAGACTGCATAAAACTGTCAGCATGAAAATATGATGAAGAACGATAAATGTGCATTTGGATTGTCAGCGATACCGTGAGATGGGGGAAAGTTTCATCCAGATCTACAATCTCCAGCAAAATGGGATTCAAATTGATACCAAAGTCCAGATTCATGTACATTTAGAATTGAAACATTACACCTTCAGACCCTGCAAACACATATCACAGAATGAAATGATAGGTCACTCTCACCGTTTTTCATGGTGATTCATTGAAATGTCACTTTGCTCCATTAGACAGCGTTGGCAAAAAAAAGCAAAAAAAAAACAAAAAACTTCTAGCGTTATACCTTTATTTGGATAAATTCCCTAATCAGTCAGACTTTGTCAAAAATTCCTTGACAGATTTTCATGCATCATGTTGTGACAGACAGGTCCACCAAATTTTGTGTGGATTGGTCAAACTGGTGTTGGGGAATATATATTTTTTTCTCTAACTTTCCAAGGGACCTTACTGAGTAAGTTTTGGAGAGTTGAGTTGGAGACCCATAAAATCCATACATTTTTAATAGGATACACATACAGTATGTCTAAAAAGTTATTTTTTGTGGATTTTGAGGCACCCCACAAAAAGCAGTTACATAATTAATAGATAACCAGCAATTCCAATGTCTGGTGTCCACGCTCTAATAAAGGGCCTTCATAAAAGTGTTATTTGACAGAGCTATATACCAATATTAGATTCTCCAAAGACAACATGGAACTTTGGACTTAAAATTAATGTATTGCAGTAACTTGTCAAGTTTTACATTAGGCGTTTTTCCACCGCCGGAACTTTTGGAGAACTTTTCAGTTTACCTTGGTAAAATTCAGTTTGTGCGTTTTTCCCACCACCAACAATTTCCAGGGTAATTAAATTCCCCATGGGGCATCCAAGTACTACTCAGCAGAAGGGTCTTGCTGAGCCAGGCAAGAACTTTGAGGGGGCGGGCTGTTATGGCCACAGTTGATTGGTCAAATTTGGGGGCGTTGTTTTTACATCGGCTGGACTCAATCAAACGCATTTGAATTAATTACCAAGAACTTGAAGACACTGTGGAAACACAATTCTAAATTCCCTGCTGAACTTTTACAACCAAGAACTCCCTTTGCCCAGAACTCAAGGTTCCTGGGCTTGTTGGTGGAAAACAGCTATTATGAAGGGGAAAAAAAACTAAAAATGCACTAAATCCCCAATAATGTAAAAAGGTGTTACATTACCAGTAAAAATGTCATAACAATATCAGTCAGGATTTCTTTCATTATTGTTACATTATTGGTGAAATTATTACATTATTTTATTATATTTTTGATCGTGTTAAATACATTATTTTTATTACATTTTTAAGATTTAATTTTTTTATTTTATTTTTTTACAGTTATAGGGTGCTAGTTATAGGGTGTGGCGAGGCCATTGTAGAATTTTTTTCTGGCAAAATAACGACTTACAGAAAGCCATTTGGAAAGTAACTTAAGTAGGGTACAGTCTGTATACAAATACTTAACAATCCTGAGAAATATATTGCCAATTTTCATTTTTTTTTTTTTTATCTCTTTGGCCAAAGTAACTATACAGGCAGAAGACTGGAAAAAGAAACTGCATGTAAGTTAACATTGAAAAAACACAGAAATTATATGTAACATTTTGCAAATAGGGTGTCGGTCTCATTTGAAGCTTATGAAATAGGCCCAATATGTATGTATTATATTTCACCTCCGTACCTGATGCGTCATCACCTTCCTGCAGGACACAAATTCACACAAATGGTCCACATATAAACCCATGTCCTTTTTCATTTTCCAGCAATAGCTGCAGAACACAGACTAGCCATTTTGCACATAAACACAATAATTATCTCTGTGATTATTATTGTTCTCCCTACTGAGCGAGGTGTTGCGCAGATAGCTTTGATTGTGGTTTGGTCTCAGCAGATCACGCTGTTCTGCTCATTTTATTTCTGAACCGCAGAGGAGACGGTGCCGTCTTAACTGATTCAATTATCTTTGTGCTGCCGTACGTGGCTAATGTCCAGGAAAGGGGATGTTTAACACATGGAGGCTGGCCCATAAGGCCACTGGGGCACATCAGCGCCAAGGCATTTGCTTATGCAAATGATTCGTCTGCAAATAACACAATGTCCACAGTCCAAGTGATGCTGACACGTTCGCATTAGAGAGTGCTACTTTCGGGTGTATTTTGTCAGATCACTGCTGAGGCCATTAAAGAATGTGATGACATGGAGGATGCAGCAAAAAGCAAATCAATTGGAGTCATTACTCTGTTTGTAAAAATCTCATTTGCCTAGGTGGGAATAGTGAGAGCTGTTTTTTGTGTGGGTTTTTATAAATTAATGCCAATTGGGAATCAATTTCTTCTGTTATGGTTTGGCTGTGTAAAACCAAATATGTATAATGTATGACTCGTCTGCTTATGCACTGATTCCTTGTAGATTTATATCAGCCCTTATGCCAACCAAACAAAATATAGTCAAGATCAGGGGTGGCAAAATGCAGTCCTCGAGGGCCGGAGTCCTGCAGGTTTTAGAGGTTTGTGTCGACCTGTTTGGGATTGCAAAGCGCTACCAGTGAGCTAAAATTCTGGTTTGCCGACACAGATCAGCATGTTATTTGGATGTTTTTTTTTGTTTTATTTGTTTGTTTTTTTAACGTTATGTAATGTTGTAAGGTTTCTTTGGATCCCAAAAACAAGGACAAGTGAATTTACAAAAAAAGATTTATTTACAGAAAAAAACGCACATAGGCAAAAGTCCAACAGAAAGAACTTGCAACGGCAAGAGTAAATTTAATAACAAAAAACGCACATAATACTAAATGGAACAGAAAACAAACTTGAGTCAATCCAAAAGGACAACAAGGCAAAGTACAACAGAAATCTTCAAGAATCAATAGGCAAGATCATGGTCAAGGTTGCAAAACAAGGTCTAGTGCTGAGTTCTCACCAAATCCGAAAAGGCGAATTGAAAGCGCGTAAAAAAACGAGTTTTTTTGGAACGATTGCTACTCATTCGCACTTTCATGTGCCCCGGAGCGGAGGAGGCATGTCCCTTGGAGAACAAGGAAGTGGAGCACTTTGTCGAGTCAACCAAACGTGAGAACCGCCAACTACTTCCAATTCTTTCCTGGGACTAAACACCCGTGGCATTATTTTCTACATTTTTGAGGTACGTGATAGCACTTTCGCTTTTTTAGTGGCTTCCTGGCGGCGGCATTTGTGCTAAAAATAGCTTTGACATTGATGGTAAACTGCTGCTACCTCGGTACAGTTGCTTAGCAAGTAAACAGACTTACCAGTACTTGAATGCTACTTCTTTGCTCACCATTCTGTCCCGGCTGGCTGTGTTCTTGCGATCGGGGTGACAATAAAGAGGAGGCTGTGTGTGACGTAGCCCGTACTCGAAGCCGAAAAGCGAAAAAAGTTCAATTTTTTGAACTTTGCCGAACATGCGATTGTGCAGATTTCCGTCACGAATGTGCGGATTTTCACTGCTGCGCACCACGTCCCAGCGCGCGAAACCCGTCCTCCGCACCGCCCGACGCACTTTCGTTCCGTTGTGCGCGAACTCCATTGACTACAATGCAAACGCCCTGCCAAAAAGCCTTCCCCCGCTTTTGGTGAGAACGCAGCATAGGAGTCAAAGCTATCTTGGACTGAGTCATGAGCAAGCAAATAGTCCAACAAATGACAGGCACAGAAGGTGCCTCTTATATACACAAGCCATAATTGCTGATGAGCAGCAGCAGTGCAGAGTCTCATGGACACCACCGCAGGTCAGGCTCAAACTGGAATTACAATAAAACAAGACTGAAAGCACAGCCTGCAGGCATGGAACATGACGGTTGTCATGCGAGCTATTATCGACTGGCCAATCACAATCGCTCAGTGACTTGTTGCAGTATGTTGCATTTATGTGGTCTACATCCAGCTCAGAGGAAGCAATGGGTGAGGATGTTACCATTTATGATGATACATGACTCCCATTTGAGCAAGAGCTTTGATAATATATAATATACTGCAGACCGATTTAAGAATGAGAGTTGGTGTTAAACAAAATCTTTCCAGGAGCTTCCTTCTTTAGGAGTGTAGGCATTCTTATGAATTGAGGCTATTTATATAATTGGGCTCAGCAAAACAGCACTGAAGTTGTTCCAGATTCCAAGGTATTTTAAATCTTACCAGAGTGGAGCTGTAGCATTTCCAGCAGATTACCTTCTGGAAGTGAGTTATGGGGTGTCGTAACACTGCACATAAGTCATAGCTTTCAAAACCAGGTCAAGCTAAAATGAGCACTTTATCATGATAGCTTGTTGCTGTGTAGTAATGGAGTGAAACCAACAGGCGGAAACAAATTCCTTGTATGTTAACATACCACTTCCTTCCAGAGCCTTATTGTGGTGGAGAGGTTTGTGTGTCCCCTGATCCCAGGCGCTAAATCGTCTGGGGTTTTACGCCACTGCTAGGGTCAACCATAGCAAACAGGTCTAGGTGAATGACCAGACAAAGCATGTTTCAAAGAGCCCGCTAGGGTCAACCATAGCAAACAGGTCTAGGTTTATGACCAGACAAAGCATGTTTCAAAGAGCCCCTTGGTAGACAAACACTTGACAGAATCAAAATTGTTTGACATGCAATGATACAGCAGTACCCAAACAAATGTCACTGTCAAAAATGAAAAGTTCATTGTGTCAAGTGGTAGAATTCTAAAGTGCTTGGTTCAAAAGCCCTAGATTTACTTTATTTAATTGCAGATGATATAGTAGTGTGAGCACCGACTTCTTCCATAGTTTTCTGGCATCCATTTACATTAGTTTGCCGTAGTAAAGGATTACATCTTATTTTTCATTGTCTTGGTTTATTTGGGAGCATCACGGTGGTCGAGTGGTTAGCACGTCCACGTCCCAGTTCTGAGGACTCCGGTTCGAGTCCAGGCTCCGGCCTTCCTGGGTGGAGTTTGCATGTTCTCCCCATGCCCGCGTGGGTCTTCTCCGGGTACTCCGGTCTCCTCCCACATTCCAAAGAAATGCATGGCAGGTTATTTGGGTGCTCCGAATCGTCTCTAGGTGTACTTGTGAGTGTGGATGGTTGTTCGTCTCTGTGTGCCCTGCGATTGGCTGGCAACCAGTTCAGGGTGTCCCCCGCCTACTGCCCAAAGCCAGCTGAGATAGGCTCCAACACCCCCCGCGACCCTTGTGAGGAATAAGTGGTCAAGAAAATGGATGGATGGTTTATTTGGTTTACAATTTCATGAATAAAAAGATAAATATAAAATTCCCTCACTCTTACAGCTAGCAATATGAGTCTGAATGGCCGCTGTCAAGCCAGGAATGAACGAATCATCTTAGCGAGCAAGTATTCCCAGTGATGTCATGCCTCACATTCCCAGAGTCTTAAGCAGGACTGCCGCGGTCTGTGTCAGTGTGTGTGACGTTGTCTTCCTCCAAGCATCTGCAATGGCCGAAGGAGGTCGTGGGAAAGGCAGCCACCTACACATATTTGCAGACATTGAGACTCATAGATGTCGGCTAGGGTCACGGAGTCTTCCCAGATAGAAAGGAATTAGGTTAAATAAGCAGCTCTTGAAGAAATCTTATGCGTGCATACTTGTTTTCTCCAGTTAGTGCTTTTAGAGCGCAGTAAAGGCTCCCATCCCTTCCCATCCCATTCCACCATCATTTAGGCATGCTGCCCCCAGGCAGGAGGCAGTCTTGGGAGCACTGTATTATTGTAAACATAAATATAACTAAATTCCACATTTTGCTTGGAGAGTTAAGATTTGTGTAAAGGGTAAAGTTTGTTCTTTCCTTCCGGCTAGAATTTGTAAGCGCAATTTCTTTTCAGATGTTTTTTATGAAGTGTTTCCCCATCATATGTGGCAACCAATTTAAAACCATACATAAAGAATATTTGTTTTGCCCCACAGGAACGAATCTTCCTAACATTGTCCAACTACATCTTCACAGCAATCTTTGTGACAGAGATGACAATAAAGGTAAATCTCTATCTATCTATCTATCTATCTATCTATCTATCTATCTATCTATCTATCTATCTATCTATCTATCTATCTATCTATAGCTACTAGCTAGCTATTGCTGCATTCGAGGATGGTCGGAAGTCGGAAATATCCGAGTTCAAACCAGGAAGTGCGTCCGGGAACACCCCCTTGAACTCGGAAATTCCACTCGCGAAGTTGGAAAAAAACAAGGACCTGACTTCACCGGCGGACTACAATGTGACGTCACTCTGAATGGCAAAACACAATTTACTCGAGTATAAAACTAGATAGCTTTCTTCATTCACAAATATTCACCATAACTTAATGTACGCAACGTAAGTGACAGTATTGCCGCTATATTCCTGCATGAAATTATATTAAATAAGATTAAAACAATAAATGAAGTAAAATTGCAAAAAGGTAAGTTTTCGGGAGGTCAAATTGAGTTTTGAGGACCAAAATAAAAAAACTATTTACCACCATCCGCCATTTTGGTTGTTTACTTTCACCTCGAACGCTTTGAGGTCAGAACTGGAAAGTTTCAACTCGGATATTTCCGACTTCCGACCATCCTTGAATGCAGCATAACTATCTATCTATCTATCTATCTATCTATCTATCTATCTATCTATCTATCTATCTATCTATCTATCTATCTATCTATCTTTTTATTTATCTTTATCTTTATCTATCTTTTAATTTATCTTTATCTATCTTTTAATTTATCTTTATCTATCTTTATCTACCTTAATCTAATCTAGCTGGCTATCTAGCTAACTATCAGGCTAGCTATCACTGACCTGTATGTATTACTGGATAGGCGATAGCCCATACGTTCCCGTGCAAGCAGTTGAAGCCACAGGGCGGCCATCTTACTTGTCCCATCTTGCGAGAAGACTATATACGATATACCGTATACTATAAACTATATGTATATATATACAGGTTAGACATATACTCTTAGTAGGCTCTTAGTATGGGGCGGGGGTTTGGCGGCCTCACGGCTTAAAAAGTCCAGGCCTATCAGCAATCCAGTCATATACAGATCAGTGCTAGCTAGCTAGCAAACTATCTAGGTAACTAGCTATTTAACAATTGATCTAGCTAATGTTAACTAATCTTATCTAATTTTATCTAATCTACCTCGATCTATCTTTCCTAGTTTGTGACAGAAATGGTAGCGTTCTGATTTCTGTTATTTTCTGCAATATTGTTTACTGCTCAAGATTTTGGCATCCTAGAAAATAACATTCTTATTTGATCAATGATTTGCATTAAATAGAGAAACCAGGCTGAAACTACTCAAACATTCATAGAATTTTTGCCTGCCCAATATGCATGTGTGATACAAGCCCCCAAAACATCAAGAGAAGATGGTGGTGCTGAAATGATAAACATACAGATTACACTTCACGATATGCACACACTCTTTCGGTGCTGTTTCATCATATTGGACTGCCTTGCTAGGATTCAAATGGCTCAGCTTGCTGGAGTTCATGTGTCTCAGTCATTCATTGCCTGTGTCTCTATTTTTGGCCTCTGTGTGATTACTTGGCACACAAATATTAGGACTGAGCACGCACTCACACACACAAATACAAGTACACACAGTTCTTCTTGTCAAGTGATTCCTGGCAAAAACAGTGGCAAAACACACCATCTATGTAGTCTTATCACAATATAATTTCTTAATGAAAGTATTCATGTTTCCACTATGTATTTTATTTTATTTGTATGTATTTTAGATGTTCAAGTTACCTGACCTCTGTATTAAACCACATACAATAATCTACTTATGAGTAGGGAGGCTTTAACTTGAGTTGTTTTACTTTTAAATTATAGTCCAATCAAAGCACATGAGTGAAATAAGATGGGTGTTGAGGTCAATCGTTTTGTGTATAGCCTTCTTTACCAGTCCGAATTTCCTTAAAGTATCCTCAACTTTAAGTAGAGGGAAAGAAAGAACCTCTTTGATTGATATTCAAATACATTATTCATATACAATACGTATACGCTATGCAATGATGAGCATCATTAGACATTGGCTTCAGTCTATTTTCTTGTATATTCTCTCTTCTCCCAATTGAATAGATGGTATATAAATAGTTTGGTCTGGTTTAAATTTAAGGTGGTGAAGTCAGACCAACAGTATAATTATTTCCAGGACAGTAAATTGTATAATGGGCAGAATAAATGATCAGCAGGGCCTATTGAAGCTTCTGTTTCTCGCCAGATTCCAAGTAAACAGTTCCATGAATTTAATAATAATAATAATAATAATAATAATAATAATAATAATAATAATCTATAAGTAGGATGTTGATCATAAACTTTGTAAATAGAGGAGGGTTTGATAAGAAACAAGTCACGTTTCTTAGTAGGATAGAGCTCTGCCATACATTAGTACACAGAAATCTATCATGCTAGCTAGGTTGCTAGCTCACTAACAAGCTACCTAGCTAAGTATCTAGCTTGCTAATTAGGAAGCTAGGTTATTCTTGACCCTACTGAGGACAAACGCGAAAGAAAAAAGATGGCTAGATGCTGAATTTATGAATATTTTGTGCTGATTACAGTGGACATACAGTATGTTTGTCTGTTTCCTTATTATTGACATATTGTAAATTGCTTTGTTGTGTAATCTCTCTTTGCCCTGTTTGTGTCCAGATTGTGGCCTTGGGTTGGTGCTTCGGTGACCAGGCCTATCTGAGGAGCAGTTGGAACATTCTGGATGGGATGTTGGTGTTGATATCTGTTATCGACATCCTGGTCTCTTTTATTTCCAACTCGGGTACCAAGATTCTGGGCATGCTCAGGGTGCTGAGGCTACTGCGTACTCTAAGGCCTCTACGGTGAGTGACATTAAAGACCTAAATTCTACTGCGAAGCCAAGCCAGACACACAGACATAATTTTTTTTATGCTTTACATTACAGTATGTATCACAAATATTATTGGAATTGGTGATAAATTGTGGAATCAGGTCAGTCAGGTTCAATGAATAGCCTGTTTGCACTCACATACTGATGTAGCTAATTTAGGGCAGCTGTGATTAACCACAGTATGATGCAAAATATAAGTACATTTAATAGGAACAGTTTTTTGTGTTTTATTCAGTTAACATGAGTCATACCTCATGAATTGTCTCGTAGTCTGAAGGTCACAGGCTCACAGACAAAAATCTCTCAGACCAACAAATTAAATGCCTAATGGCTCTGCAGTCTGCATATAAGGTTTGATATACAATTCTCCAAAATGTGTTTTGCTAACATTCATATGAAATGTCCCATATTACTGTCATGATCACATAAAATTAGAATGTTAATGGGCCTGAAACGAAACAATAAGCATTTTGAAATTAGAGCCGCTGCAACTGCGCACTCGGCCACTTTGAAAAGAGCACCTCATTTCAACTGCGGCGAAATTCTCTCCAAGCCCTGCTTTATTTAATCCCCAGAGGGCAGTGAAACTGGCTGTATTACTGTCAGGTTTGTAAGGTCTTAGAGTCAGATTAGAAAGTAGCTTTTACAAGAGAAAACTGTGCAACGTTTAATTTGGGGGAAATTGTGGGGAGCAAAGGGCAACCAGCTCTCAGTTGAAGCCGATCTGTCATGTTTAGGGAAAAAGCAAAATGGCAGCATGTAAAATAGGATTAGGCAAAATGTCTGAGGGCGGGCAGAGAGAAAGAGAGAGAGACTGGGAGTGACTAACAGGAGAGGACACAAAATGAATGAAGAGGAAATAGCCGAGTTTAGTGGATTCACACTGTGCTCAATTGAAGTGGCAGATGAGTTGCTAGACAGCAATATGCGGTACTGTATTTATCAACAATGAGTGTGAAATGCTAGAAAAGTTATAATGATATTGATGAGCTTGCCAAGCTTCTTATCTTCATACTGGACATTAATTACTTCTTGATCAAGATGTACAATGTCATAACTTTGCATTGAACAACTGAAACTGGTTATTGATAATTCTTGCCAGTAAATGTGAAGAATGAAAGAGAATGTAAATAAATAAACTATTTTTAAGAAGTTGAAAGTTACACATACTATGTGTTACTTACTATTATAGTAATGTCATGAATTTGTGTGTTGATATGTGGCGTTTAGAAGGTCCTGGCCTAGTGAGTGAGGTCAGTAGTTACGACTACAGCTCTGGTTGGTCATTTTCTTTTTTATTTAGGATTTTTTTTTTTTTAGTTCAGTATTGTTATGTTCTGGAGTTGGATCCCAAAAGCGCAGACACAAATAAGATTTTAACTCTTTATTCATATAACATCGAGAGGCTTAGAACAAACTTGACTAGACGGGAAACAACGAGAATGTATCGAGAATCACGAGATGCTAAGCTAACTTGGGCTGTGGAGGTGCACAGAGGAACAGAGGTAATAATCCGACAAAAACACACACTTCTCAGTCAGGCTTATATAGACAGCAAATCGATCTGATTGGCTGTGGCGATACATGTGGGAAACAGGACTGACATGAAATTAACTGATTGGCTGGTGACCAGATAAAAAGATTAAAGATTCTTGACATCACATAGCTTCTGACATTATATAGCATCTTACCAGTTGAAACTAGATGCTGGTTACATCAGTTCAAAACAGACACTTGACCTCACGGTCCTAACCCAAACATAACCCTTGCATAACCCTAGTCATGACCGTAAGCATAACCCTTACATGACCCTAGTCACGACAGTAAACATAACCCTTGCATGACCCTAGTCATGACAAGTATTATTCATTTGGCAGCCTTCCCGAGTCAACATGTCATCATCATCGCTCTCGTTTTTTTTGTTTGTTTGTTTGTTTGTTTTTTGTTTTGTTTTTTTGTCCGTGTGTGCGTGCGTGGGAGTTTGTGCTCTTTAATTCACCAGAAACCTGTTGTAAATCCCAGAACCTTTCACCTTAATCGGATACTTCAGATTCCCGCCAGAGTCGTGAAGTCGACAGGAGATCAGAGTCAGGATCAAATGAAATAAAGATGAAAAGTCCAACACCAACCATACACCACCTACCACCCACATAATTACAAAACCAGAATCTTTCACCAACCCCAGAAACATCTAAATTCCAACAGATTAAGGAGACTTTAAGAGACCAGAGGAAAGACTAAAGGAAGGAGGGAAGGAAGGAAAGATGAAGGGTCGTGAGTGTTTTCATCTTATAGTTTTTAGTCTTATAGTAACACAAGACAAGTGCAGCTTTGTCATCCTGAAAGTTAAACAACACTGTGCTAGTCGGAATATCAGCTTGTTGTCTCTGCAGTTCGATTGTGGCTGACTTTCGCTTGCCGGGGGTTTGAATTAAATATGAGATTGTCTGTATTTTCCCCTCAAGCGCCACAGTGCAGTGGGAGCTCACACTGGCAGGAAATGCTGATATGCTGATGCGAATCACGATCAATCAGCAGTCATTTATGTGCACAAAGGCTGCAAATGAAAGTTGTGACTTTCACTATGTGGGAAGTTTAAACAATGTGCAAAGGTATATGCTTTTGACCAATTCTAAAAGGTAATCAGCGTGTGTGTTTTAATTAAAGTACACATAGAAACTAAACTAATTTTATAAATCTGTGCTACTACTGACCGCACCAAATTTCTTGCAGCCCACATAGGCGAAGCAATGTAGCGTAATCACCTGCAGCCAATGATGGCCAAGCGAGGCCCGTCATCACGAATCATATGAGTCAGGTTTGAGTGTTGACGTCCGCCGAACCCCTGAGACTGACTCATCGAACCCACGTTAAGAACCACTGCCTTAAACCTTGATGCTGCTCTGGACAAATGTGCTTCTCTTACTGAATAATGCATGATTTCTAATAACCAAAAGCTTGTAAAGCAGGTGGGTATCTCAGAGGGTGTAAAATCTGGGTACCAATCCAAAGTACTGTACTAAGATCGTTTGGCCTTGATGACTTTTTAAGTCGTTAGAGTCCACAAGGGGCACATACTGCTGTTCACAGTATGATGCACCTGCTTTAACACACACACATGCACACAATCATCCATCAGCCTACGAAAAAGGAACGGCAGGCTTGCCTTACAAAAGAGGCAAGATTTAAAGGGGAAGTAAAAAAATATATATATAGACAATAAAATGTTCTGTGCAGTCCCACTAGTCAAAATACAGTATTTTGGTTAATATTGCATTACTGGAATATGAGTTAACATAAAATCCAGCAGTTTTTATCAATATCAGAAGGCGACAATTTTGCCACTTACTGTCGAGTGAAAATGACATCACAGGTGTGCCAATCACAGCTCAGCTTCAGTGTAGGAATAATTATAAATATGTTATCATACATTTGCTGCAATGAAGAATGTTTTGCTCTGCTCCACACTCACATTCACATAGCCTAGCTATATGTTATCTTAACAGAAGATGCCTCAAGAAGCACAAGAACCAGAACATCTAACGTAGCAGAATGGTTAGAGCCAGTCTGCTGAGGCTGCCTGTTTTCTGTTAAGAAATGATTGCAAACTTGGCCAGACGTACTCACAATCTTCCACTCTAGGGGCGTGGAAACCAAATAAAAAGAAAGGGTGAGGAGGGGATTTTTTTCAGAGAGTGCAGTAGTGAATTGTATCAGTCAGTTCCTCTCCTCTGACCTCGCGAGCTTTGTACTGAGTGTCTTCTCTCCTTTTTGTTGTATTTAATAAATGTAAAACAGGTAAACCTGGCATTCAGAAAACAGCTGAGCTGTGATTGGTCCTGAGCAACTATGATGTCATTATCACTCAACAGCAAGTGGCAAAAGTGATTTTGCTGCATAACTCATATTCCACAAATGTAATATTATCCAGATTGTCATGTTTAGACTAGTGAGGTCACATATAACATATTATTGTCAAAAAATGTTCAAGGTTGACTTCTCCTTTAACACTGTATGTCACCAAATTGCACTTTGATGTCACGCAACACCGCCTACATTGCATCGACGGGTGAGCCATCTCATCTCTCAGATGTTACCTCAAGCATGATCCGAGCGTGTGTGCATTGTTGCGGAGGTCAGGTGCTGACAAATAGTTAGTTTAGACGTACTAATTCCCCCTATGGGTAACCCCTGTCAGCTCAGCCTTTGAGCTCATCCGTCACTTCGTGATGATGTAATTAACCCCAGCCCTTCACTGCGTACTTAATGTGTTTGCTGACTTGCAAAGAGGTGACTGCCGCCTGTTAACTCACTGCATGATTAACATTTCTTTCATGGCATACACATTACACAATTATGTTGTGTGTATGAAGAAGAAGGAAGAATTTTCCTCATTTAGAAAAATGCCACAAGACAAGAGAGATAACTTGACAGCTGAGGACTAATTGGTGTAATAATGGCTGACAAAGGGGAAATAATCAATCGAATACATAAAGGAGAAAGTTTTAGAAGGTGAAAAAAGTAAGAAACTAACAGATGTTTCATTTTTTATTCTCTGTGTACGCGCTCACCGTCCCTCTTTCCTCCCTCTCATGTTTCTGTCTTCCTGAGTCGCTTAATTACATCCAGTGTTTACACTGTGGGAGCAAGCTTGCCACTTATTGTCCTACTTGTTGTTCTCATTTTTCGGTGTGAGGGATGTGCTGCTGGAGGACAGAATTGCAGGTGTTGTAACAACAGCCTTCCTTGCTCTTTTTGGTATAGCTCACAGAAAAAGCCCAAACTACACTGATATAATGGCAGATATGGAGTTAAAAAACAATATGTTGAGGATTATTTGAACATTTTCAGCATGGCATTTACCATATTGGAACTACATCAATTTTATGCAGAGTACTGCCGCTTTCAGGGGCTCAAATGTACTTGAACGCAACAAAAGATAAAATCATATTTGTAAAAGATGGGTGGAAATTTCAAGAGAATGACTTCTGGACAATTTTGTTAAAATTCTAGTCTTAGGAGTTGAAACAATGTGTAGGGAATGGGTCCTTTTGGATTTCGACTAGCTGGTGGGGGATATCCTCAAAAACCTCCTCGATTCCACTGACATGTTTTCCCATGAGGCTCTTAAGGCTCTGAAGTGGACTCTCCTCTCTCTGGGATTGAAGTCATCGAGGTGGTTAAAAAGCTCCTCCATGGCAGGGCACCGGGCGCAGAGGTGCCAAATCCATGTCCAGAAAATAAAAACCGGCACGTAAACAAGCTGTTTTACCTGCCAGTTGAGTAGAGCTGTCAAAATGAATCACTTATTTTAAATTTATTTCAGCATATCAGCAGTAATTTTTCACAATTTCAGTGGTCCTCCATGAAAGAAGACTGATTATCTTCTGTGTTTAATCAAAATAAAACATTTGCAAACGGGAATTCAGGAGAGGGTTTCAAGATGGCGGAGTGAGCAGACGTGCGTTGGGTAGCTCGACCGAGTCGGTTATGAAAAATTGCTTGAAACACGAAACTCGACAACCAAAAGTCTAAAAATGAACAAAAATTCAAGAAAGCAAAAGAACAAGAACAAAGAGGAGGAAAAATACGAAATGGAACCCGAACAAGAGGAAGACGTCGTCGAAGAAAACGTTAGCAAGCGAATGGAAATGGCTAACTTCACGGAGGAACTTAAGGCAGGGCTTTTCGCCATTAAAGAAGAAATAAAGGAACTCAGAAGGGAGTTTCGAGAAGATCTAGCCACATTCCGAGGAGAGATGAAAAAGGAAATCAATTCGATACGCGAAGAAATGGACCGCAAATGCTCCGAAAACAAGAGGGAGCTTCAGGCCCAAGCAGCTAATATGGAGGCAGCACAGGCCCGTATAGCTGAACTAGAAGAGTGGCAAGCGGATTCGGGCTCGGCGATATCGGCGATGATGGAGCGGTCGCACCAACTTCAAGAAAAGCTAACTGATCTGGAAAGCAGATCGCGGAGGAACAATCTCCGTATTTACGAGGTCCCGGAGGACGCCGAAAATGACTCTGATTCGGTTGGCGACTACGTGGCGCGGCTGCTCAAAACTGCACTCGACTTACCGGAAAGCATGGAGCTCCATATACAGCGTTGCCATCGAGCACTGACGAGAAAGCCCGGCCCTGAAGCGACTCCAAGGTCCATTGTAGCAAACTTTTTACAATTCGACACTAAGGAATTGATCTTACAAAAAGTGTGGGGCAAGGAAAGGAAGACGATAAAGATAGGCGATAAACAAGTATTTTTCGATCATGATTATGCGACGGAAGTCCTCCAGAAAAGAAAGACCTACGCGAATATCAAGAGGAGATTGAAACAACAAGGAATACGGTTTCAGACACCGCTCGCAAAAATGAGGATCCACTGGGAAGATGGCGTGAAAACATACGAGGATGCTAAAGACGCAGCGCGGGATATGAGAGCGAGAGGATACGAGGTCGAGGAGCCGGAGGAGAAAGGCACAACACAGGCGACGCGCCGCAAGAACGACACGGCCCGAGATGCTGCGGGAACAGAGTGGCGGCGAGCTGGCGGCGGGAAGCAACGAGTGGAGACGACACGTCGATTGAAAGACAAACTACAACAATTTAGGAGAAAATAAGACTTTCCCTAAACCGAATCAAAGGTGGAATGACTACAAATCGGGTAAAGTGCTATTACCATTTTTTTTGATTTTGTCTTTAAGTGAAAATAGAACGTTTCAAATGTATATGTTGTTATGAGTAAAATATTGTTGTGAATTTAATTGCCTGGGGCAAATTCAACCGCCAGGGGGAGAGAGAGGCTAATTATATGTCTAGACTTAAGGATAGTGTTAGGTCTAGGGAGAGGCCCTCAAGCCAGAGGACTTCCTCTCCATACAGTTATTGGGGCACTGGGATAAATATAAAACAGCCCCAGGAAGGGAAACCCCCCCAGTTTTTGTTTTTGATTTTTTCTGTTCAAATTGAGTTGTGTGTAGATATTTGTTTTGTTTATTGTTGTTGGGGAGCACACGTGAGAAGGATTCAAAATGATGAAAATGGATAATAGTATCAAGATAATATCGCTAAATGTGAATGGCTTGAGTACGCCAGCAAAGAGAGGGAAAGTCATGGCGAAATTGAAGAAAGAAAAAGCACAAATTGTAATGTTACAAGAGACACATTTGTCTAAACTAGAACATGAAAAACTGAGTAAGTTTGGCTATAAAAATTTATTCTATAGCACGTATAAAGGAGGCCGCAAGAGAGGAGTAATAACTCTGTTGGCAAACTCAACCCATTTTGAACTGGAAAAGGAAGTCAAAGATAAGGAGGGAAGGTTTGTCATTGTGAAAGGAAGAGTGGGGAATGAAAAAATTACATTAGCTAACATATATGCACCTCCTGAAAGTGATAAGCTTTTTTTTAAGCATCTATTCGATACCATTGCAATGGAATCAGAAGGAATTATAATTTGTGGGGGAGACATAAATGTAGCTCTATGTCATAGAAACGATTCAACAAGTCTAAAAAGGAATAGAAAGCAATTGTCAAGATATGTTAATATGTCATTGGAAGAGACGGGTCTGATGGATGTGTGGAGATACATGCATCCACTAGAGAGGGAATATACACATTATTCCGCTGCACACAAAGTTCATGCAAGGATAGATTACTTCTTTATGAGCGTAGGAGAGTGTCATCTTATGGAAGAATGTAACATAGGAGCCGCAGTATTGTCTGACCACAATCCAATGTTTCTAAAAATTAAACTGAACAATAGAAGAAGAAATACAATATGGCGACTGAATACAAGCTTAATTAATAATGAACAGAAAAAGGCAGCGATTAAAGAGGATATAATGGCATACGTGGCAGAAAATGACAATGGGGAAGTGGACCCGACAATACTTTGGGATGCAATGAAAGTAGTCATTAGAGGTAAATTAATTGCAGAGGCGGCGCGAATAAAAAAGGAAAAATTGGAATCATATAGAAAATATATTAAGACACTCAGGGAACTTGAGAAAAAACTTGAAAATCAGAAAGATGAGAATGTTTATGAGGAGATAAAAAAGATGAAAACCAAAATAAACACTTTACTGTCTGAGGAAGTAGAAAAAAAGAATAAATTTGTCAAACAGAATTACTACGAAGTGGGACCGAGAGCTACTAAATTATTAGCAAGACGCATGAGAAAACAACAAGCTATAAATAGTATTTATAAAATAAGAGACCCACACATAAAGGAATTATGTCGCTCACCAGAGCGGATTGAGAAGGTAATTCAGGAATACTATGGAAATCTTTATGGTCAAACCATTTCAGTGGGATTAGATGAGATGGAGGAATTTCTGAAAACAGTGGAACTACCTTCGATTGGCCCTTCACAAAATAGAAAATTAACAACCAAAATAACAGAAGAGGAGGTGAAAAATGCAATTACGAAATTGAAGAACAACAAGAGTCCGGGGAGTGATGGGTACAGCGCAGAATGGTATAAAGCATTCAGGGAAGAACTAACACCTTTACTTGTGTCAGCATTCAACTGGACATTGAAGAGAATAAAATACCACCCTCATGGAATGAGGCAATAATTTCTGTACTGCCAAAACCTGACAAAGATAAAGAACAATGCGGAAATTATAGACCTATCTCACTATTAAATGTAGACTACAAAATATATACATCTATTATTTCAGACAGGTTGAACAAATTTGTGACGGAACTAATAGATGAGGACCAGACCGGATTTATGAAAAACAGACAAGCTCAAGATAACATCAGGAAAACGCTACATGTATTAGATCAGGCTCATCATGATAAACAGGACACCTTATTAATTAGTGTAGATGCCGAAAAGGCTTTTGATTCAGTAAATTGGAACTTTCTATATAAAGTAATGAGAAAATTTGGCTTTGACGATAAGTCGGTGCAATGTATTAGAACACTCTATCATCGACCTAATGCCAGAATTAAAATAAATGGTAACTTGACAGACAGAATATACCTACAAAGATCAACTAGACAGGGATGCTGTCTCTCTCCCACTTTGTTTGCTCTCTTCATTGAACCACTACCACAAGCAGTTCGACAAAGTGAGGAAATTACTGGTGTAACAATAAATAATATAGAAAATAAGATTGGGCTTTTTGCAGATGACATTATAGCATTTCTCAGACATCCAGAGCAATCCTTACCTGCACTAATGAGGCTATTTGAGATATATGGTCACCTATCTGGATATAAAATTAATATATCAAAAACTCAGGTACTTACATTGAACTACACTCAATCAAAGCCTATTCAAGACATATATAAGTTTAACTGGAATCAAGAGAAGATTAAATATTTGGGGGTCTATATCACCAAAAACTGGAACAATTTATATAAGGTAAATTATGATATTATTAATAAGGATATTCAAGAGGATATAAAGAGGTGGTCTACTTTAACAATGGACTTTAGTGCACGGATTGAAGCAATCAGAATGAACATGCTGCCTAGGCTTCTTTATTTATTCCAATCCTTGCCAATAGAGATCCCACAAACACAGTTTGTGAATTGGGATAGGACAATATCAAGATTTATATGGGGAGGTAAACATCCCAGAGTGAAATATGTAACCCTTCAACTACCTAAAGAACAAGGAGGTATGGGTCTCCCAAATTTAAGAGAGTATTACCATGCATCTCAATTCAGATATATAGTTTGTTGGTGTAATACAGACTATGTAGCCAAATGGAAAGGAATGGAAAGAGAGTTTGGTGGCTTCCCCATTCAAAGCCTAGTTGGGGATAAAATATTATATGAGAAAGTGCAGGAAAAGCTAGACCCCATCACTTTATTTACTCTGAAGTTGTGGTTCACAGTCATTCGAAAACAAAAAATTGAAGATATTGATCAATTAAAGTGGGTGGCATATGACACAAACTTCAAACCAAATGAATATGACAGGAGATTTAAAGAGTGGACATATATGGGACTGACGGCATGGTGCACCTTGTTAGATAAAGGGAAAGTGAAAAGTTTTCAAGACATGAAAATAGTATATAATATGGAGAAATGTGATTTTTATAGATATTTACAAGCAAGGGACTATTACAAGAAAAGGGTCCAAATGGATCTCTCGAGAAACACAAGTGGGGTAACTCAACTTTTGATCAGGACGTATAAGGGCGGATCGTGTAGGATTATCTCCACACTGTATAAGGCTTTGTTAGTAAACAAAAACTTAACCAATTATATTAAGACAAAATGGGAATCTGAACTTGACATACAAATCACAGAGCAACAGTGGCTGGGGATGTGGAAAGCTCACCAAATGACTACCATGTCCCAAAAGTGGAGGGAATTTTCATGGAAGAACTTGATACGTTTTTTTTGTCACACCCAAGATTAAGAATAGATACTCAAAAACAAATCACATGTGTTGGAGAGAGTGTGGAGAATTGAATGCAGATCATACACATGTTTTTTGGAAATGTAAAAAAATACAACATTTTTGGGAAAAAATACACTATTTGGTACAGGAGATTCTGGGGTACGGAATCCCTTTCAACTGTATGACTCTCTATTTGAATGACTTTAATGAAGGCGTGATACAACATGAAGACAAATACTTGGTAAATATATTGCTTGTGGCAAGCAAAAAAGCTATAACAAGAACATGGTATAAAGTGGACCCACCGAATGAAGACCAATGGAAGGCAATCATGGAAGAAATCCATACGATGGAGATACTAACTTTCCATATGAGATTGCAGGGTACTCAAGGAGAGCAAAAGTGGAGGAAATGGAAAACATACAAGGACTTAAAAGGCGATGGACATGATCAATATGAGAAGTAGTCAGTGGATTGTTTAGCAAAGTGGCTTCCCCTGTTAATGTTGAAGGTTTGTTTGTATTTTATATACAACAATGTTGTTTGTGTGTGTTCAAAAAGGAAATAAAAATTGAAGTGAAAAACATTCGCAAACATGTTTTTACTTTGGAAAACAATGACCAAACCAGTAACATAGTACACGACCAATCCCCCTTTTTTTTTTTAATCACTGTATGATTATGAAGTACAAAATAAACACCAATCACTGCTTGATAAACAGTAATCAGGGGAAAATGCTTTTGTAATACACTTGAATGTAAAATGAAAATGAATCAGATTAGTTGATTAATCGATTGAATAATCTATAGATTAATCGATTGTAGAATTAGTCGATAGTGACGTCACTAGAGCACCTGTGGCTAAAGCCAAACTGTGGCAGAGTTTCTACTTTCTGAACCTGGATTTGACACCTCTGTCCAGGTTTAGATGAGATCCAGCCAGAGTTTTTAAAGGCTTTGGATGTTTTGGGGCTGCGTTGGCTAACACCACTCAGCAGCATTGCATGGATATTAGGACAGTATCCCTGGATTTGCAGGGATCATTAAGCTGCAAACTCTCACTGGACTGGTTTGCAGCAGTGTGAAATGATTGGCACACACCTGCCCCAACAATCTCTGTAATTCTGTAACATCAAAACTGAGATAAATATCAATTAATTATCAGATAATCCATTCATCAAAGTAGGATGAAACTGAACATCTTCAAATGCTCAGTTCAGTTTTATTATGGCTATAAAATTCCTCTTTCATTCAGCAATGACAGACAAAAAAATACATGAAAATTTGACTTTGTTTTTGGAAAATCCTTCATTTTACAACTGATACTAAATAGCTTCTGATCAACACTGATGTTTATACAGCATATGTTGGAAAGAGTACTGCATTCTCACATCACAAAAGAATTCAAAGCGAGGCAGGGAGGCGCAAATTATGAAGTTCAGCCATCGACTCATTCGTCTCAATTGATCAGTGACCTTGGTCAGCCCTGACTCCTTATTATCTTATGTCGTCTCTTAATGTGCTATTGACTCTGCATTCACTCAATTGTCTACTCAAGGGAAAACATGCCACAAGAACAAAGACGGCAAGGAACGAACTGTGTGGATTGGCAACCCTGGACTATTTTTGCAGTTTATCTTTTTTTTTTTTGTCTTTTTGCCTTTGTTGGGCTATGAGTGATGACTTGGGGTTAAGTGCACCTCTGAGTCCAATGACAATATCATCTTGGGTGCTGCAAATGGTCCCCAGACTGTAAGTTTGAGACCACTGAGCTATATAGTATGTTTTGTGTTCCAGTGTAATCAGCAGAGCACCAGGTCTCAAGCTGGTGGTTGAGACCCTGATGTCTTCACTGAAACCCATTGGCAACATTGTGGTCATCTGCTGTGCCTTCTTCATAATCTTTGGCATCCTTGGTGTACAGGTAATGAGAAATATAATGCATTGCACACAACAACATTTAGTTAGAAAAACGACTGATCTAATTAATGACAAAGACTTACATCTTTCTAGAACCTGCCAAGTTGCTATGAAGGAATATTTTGGCCACTCCAAAAAGGATAGTTAACTTATGTGATAAAAAGGGGTTATGATTAGTAATTTTAAACAGCTAAAGAAATATTACTCAAGGAAAAAAACAATCACAATTTTATGAGAACAAATTTTAATGAGTGGATATAAAAATTGCCACGTAAAAACAGCAGTCTAAGCAGCCGATTTTGCTTTCCTTAGAGATCTGACATGACATGGAATCTCAGTTCACGAACGAATTTACTCCAAGATTTAAGCAAAGCAATTTTCCTTATTAAAATAAATGGAAAATCCAGCCCCAGAACCAAGTCGCCTTTGAGCACAACCTGTACAGACACGTGGCAAGGAGCTAATAGTGGCATTTCAAAGGTTTCCTAACAGCATAATCACTTGCGCTTTTCCCCATCTTGGGAGCTGTAACGAGGGCTAATTTAATCCAAGAAAAAAAAAAAAAAAAGATACATATCTGTATGTGAAATATGTGACCCAGGAAGTGCACATTCATATTGTGTGAGAGAAAGCACAACTGCACATGGATGCAGTTCACAGATTGAGGCATAGTTTATCACCCAAAACAATTATGATCCCAAAATTTGGACTAATATTACATATTTCTTCTTCCATGTTACCACTTTATTGTCATAATAGATGTGGTTGACAATCATTCTCTTCTGCAGGTTATTTTCTTTTTCCACATTGTAACTCATTCAATATGGCAGTTATGCTGGTTTACCTGGTCAATAGTGATTTCATGGCAAGCTGCCCAAGGACTAATCTGTAAAAACGAGCACAACGCCTTTGGTGTTGTCCAGTCGTCTAGCTATCTACCTTTGGCATGTTTATGCTGCAGACACTCTCTTAATATGGTGGTGTCATGGAAGGTTAATACGCTGTTGTTGCTAGTGTTGTGTCATGAACAACTGATTCATTCAAAAAGAACAAATCTTTTCAGTGAACGCGAGTGAACGGGTCACTTCTTGAAGTGATTTGTTCTTTTCTCAGTTCATGGGTGGTTGGAGTGTTAATGATCGGTGAACAAATCTTTTGAACCGTTCTTTTAAATGAGCTGATTCTAGTGATTCAGTTCACCTAAAAGAACTGTAATGTCCATCACTAGTTGTTGCTCATTAAATGGCTTCTGTACAATATGGTGCAATGGCCTTGACCTGAATGAAAATGTTGACATCCATTGGTTAACCTCTGTTTATTTGCATATGGAATATAAAATCAGCTTATTCCTGGGTATTCGTTGAGTCTGATTTATTGATATTGTTAGTTTATAGCAAGGCCAAGAAACAAATGTTGTAAATGTGTTGAGTGTTGTAATGTTTTATTGGTGCTATCTATCTATCTATCTATCTATCTATCTATCTATCTATCTATCTATCTATCTATCTATCTATCTGTCTATCTGTCTGTCTGTCTGTCTGTCTGTCTGTCTGTCTGTCTGTCTGTTGAGCTAGCTAGCTGCCTATCTATCTGTCTATCGAGCTAGCTAGCTGGCAGTCTGTCTGTCTATCTATCTATCTATCTATCTATCTATCTATCTATCTATCTATCTATCTATCTGTCTGTCTGTCTGTCTGTCTGTCTGTTGAGCTAGCTAGCTGCCTATCTATCTGTCTATCGAGCTAGCTAGCTGGCAGTCTGTCTATCTATCTATCTATCTATCTATCTATCTATCTATCTATCTATCTATCTATCTATCTATCTATCTATCTATCTATCTATCTATCTATCTATCTATCTATCTATCTGTCTGTCTGTCTGTCTGTCTGTCTGTCTGTCTGTCTGCCTGTCTGTCTGTCTGTCTGTCTGGAGCTAGCTAGCTGCCTATCTATCTGTCTATCGAGCTAGCTAGCTGGCAGTCTGTCTATCTATCTATCTATCTATCTATCTATCTATCTATCTATCTATCTATCTATCTATCTATCTATCTATCTATCTAATCGAGCTAGCTAGCTAGCTAGCTGTCTGTCGATACCAAACTCACCATGGTGAGCAAAGATCCAACAGGTTTTAGAATAGGTTCAGATGACTTTGTAGTTTTCTGTGTTTCCAGCTCTTCAAAGGGAAGTTCTTTGTTTGTCAAGGAGAGGATGTCAAGAACATCACAAACAGGTCTGACTGTTTACAAGCCAGCTACAGATGGGTCAGACACAAGTATAACTTCGACAACCTGGGACAGGTCAGAACGCCGAAATCCTTACGTTTTTGTTATTTTTAACCATTTGACACCTTAGTGGGAAGTTTTAAAAGCTTTCTTTTCAATATATGCATCAATTTCAAATGTTCTCGTTATCAGGCCTTGATGTCTCTATTTGTTCTGGCATCAAAAGACGGCTGGGTGGATATTATGTATGATGGTTTAGATGCTGTAGGAGTAGACCAACAGGTACCGATCAATCCACTAAAGCATTTGGTCTTATATATTATGTCTATGAAACTCCTTATGTATGTATTGTGTGTGTTTCAGCCAGTGATGAACTACAATCCATGGATGTTGCTGTACTTCATCTCCTTCCTCCTGATCGTGGCCTTCTTTGTACTCAACATGTTTGTGGGTGTCGTGGTGGAGAACTTCCACAAGTGCCGACGCCACCAGGAGGCTGAGGAGGCCAAGCGCAGGGAGGAGAAGAGACTGAAACGCATGGAGAAAAAGAGACGGAGTAAGGAGAAGGAGCTGGCTGGTCGGTAGTCTTTCCACATCTTTCTGAGTCCTGCTTGGTTTGAGCCTGAGCCTTTTTTTTTCTGTTTGCCTTTTGATTTTGGCGAGTCTGGGCGAACGCAACTGGTGATCTAGCACCAGAAGTAATGCTTTTATTTATTTATTTATTTTTTGTGGTAGAGCCCTTTTCCTAATCCCCAAAAGCCCTATCGTGTCCCGATCTGTGGCTTTTTTTCTTACAGTCTGGTCACTTGATTTGACACTGCAAACAAACACCCTTATAGGCTGCTTTTTCTTTAAAACTCCAACATCAAACTGATGATGAAGTTTAAGGAAAAGCTCTACCCCAGTGATAGGCAATCTCTGTCCTCGAGGGCCGCAGCCCTGCAGGTTTTGCAGGTTTCCGTCTTCCAACACAAGCTGTTTCCAGTTAATGCAGTTTAATGCAGAGCTTGCTGATGAGCGGATCATATATCAGCTGTGTTGGAGAAGGCCGACATCCAAAACCTGCAGGGCTGCGGCCCTCGTGGACCGAGATTGCCCATCCCTGCTCTACCCCAAAAGTCCATTTGCAGAGTGAGGAAAGCTGTCAGCCAATTCTTGACCCCTTCCTGCCTTAAGCTTGCCTGTCTACAGTAGACATCATGCTTGGGTTGGTTAGCCCCCTTGGAGCATGCCCGTTGAGTTCTTACAGATGGGGCTTGCATGGTGTTTAACAGAGCTAGAGGGAGGGGGAGTTGTTGGTCATTAATCGCCCTGATCTAAAACAAGATGACCCCCCTCCCTTCCCCTCTTCTTGCATGTTGTTTTAGTACAGCCGCTGGGGCAGGGATCGACCAAACCTTGAAAGATGTGGCCTTAGATCACTGGAAGACATTTAGGAGTTAAATCACCGCTTGCCCCCTCCCCTTCGGCTGTATAGGAGCTGATGACAAACTGCTTGAGTGGTTTAGTGCAATTCCACTGCCTCTTAAACCTAAAACGCATGCTGGCGGTCGCTAGCATTGAAAAGTGCCTTTACAAGAATTAAACCATTTCAGAGGCACTTGTTGGGTACATATCCACAAGGAGCAGTGGACTCTGATGTCCTTAAGCTGAAGAAATGATTCCACCATATGTATATGATCCTTTGATTTCATGGTATTTTAGATTGAATGTATCTCTCTTGAGAAATACAGATGACTTGAAATTGATCCCTGGGGGAAACCTTGCACATTCAGTCATAAGAGGCCCATTGCTTGTTTTACAAACTACACAAAACCTTTCCTGTACTACATCCCTCTTGGAGTTGTGGCAAGCCTTGTTTACGGATTCCTTTCTCAAGATTTTTCGTATGGGCAATTACTGAGCAATAAGGTTTTCAGATATAGGAGATTTTAGCAAAAAGAAGGATTAGTTTGTCGGTAAAATCCACGGTCAAATGGTTAGAATTGTGGGTACAGGTTCATTTGAAAGTTGTTTCTTGCTCTTTGTTTTTCTCTGTATAAAGAAAAAACAAACAAACAGTTAGTACTAACCCAAAGAACTGGACTCAGAATCACTGGAAAGACAAGATATAGGCACATAAACCAGCTTAATCTTTCACTGCTTCCTTCTGGTCTTACTCCATCCCTCTTTCCCTCTTTCTCTCTCTTTGCCTCTCTTCCATCTGTCCTTCCTTTCTTGCTTCCTTCTCCCACTTCCTTACTAATATAGTCTCATTCCTCTAGATTTAATGGTTCCAGGGGTGAGTTGGGCCCTCTCTGAAGGCACATTAAAAGGTACCCCGTTCCCAGCATGCTCTGTTTTGTCCCTTAACTCCTCACACTGCCACCGACCATGACCACCCACCATGGTGGCAAGGGTTCTAAGTAAATCATGGGAGGTATGGTCCCATCACGTGTCCCCGTCCTCCTGCCTCTCTCCCATCAGCTCTCAGTCCACTAAACATGCTGTTTTTTTTGTTTTGTTTTTTTCTGTTGTGACTTTGTCTTTCACAGCTCTCTTGCACTGTCCGCGAACCATTCGCTGTCCACTGCACCACACTATGCACCAGCCTCATCAGAAGAATACTTTTTGAATTAGTACAGATGCAAAAGTGTTGAAAGTTGTCATGGATCAGTAAAGAAAATAGTTTGGAACTACAGTATTGTGTGTTAACTGTTTTATGAACCAAGAGCATCGTCAAGTTGCTATATTATACTACAGCATCCATCAAAGTAAGTACACTACAAACAATGATGTCTCATTTTAGTATACACTAAAGAAATAAAGCCTGTCACTGTCTGTTGTTGACCTGGTTCAGACAAGTCCAACTAGGAATTCAGGAAGTAAAAAGATAACGGGTATGCAAAGCGCCCTCAGGGCCGCTAAGTGAAATGAAAGTGTCCATAATCGACGTATGCTTGAAGTCACGTTAGTTATCTATTTTTTTTGTAAATCGATAGATCAACGTAGCTCCTTGTGTAAACAAACGGTGGCCTATTGTGTTGTTTACAGAGTTTAGATTGTTTGTAAAGTCATGTACGCCCGTCGGCATTAGCCATAAGTGTACATCCTCTGACGTGTGGCATCGTCAAGTGGGTTATGCATCCAATCGGTTTTCTGTCGTGTAACAGGAACCCGGCCGGAACCTGTCAGTGAAGCGATTCAATGTGACATCATCGAACAAAATTACATTTTAAGCACAGCGGCTCATTATTTTGCAGTGAAACAAGACCACGGCAATTGAAAGGAACTTTTATTACCTGTACTATTGTGACATCCCTAATTATTAGGTAAAAACAAAGGTGATCGAGTTTTGTGTGGGGTTTTGCCCGTATGAGTTCTGAGCGTGTTAAGGCCTAGATGAACGAATCCGATGTCGGGAGTCGGACAGCGTTAGGCCAATGGCATGTGCCGTATAATCAGTCTATAAATTACTGTCGTAAATTCGGATCGAGTTGGTATACCTCGGAGGGACGTTGAATCGGCGTCGGGGCATTTGATCACTGTGATTGGCTGTTAGCTCGCAAATCAGCGCACCGGGCAAGAAGAGGAAGTGACGAATACGAGTAAACAGTACTGATAGAAAGCCTGGACCACTTTTTCTTCGCTCATTTTGTGCATCGTCACCCTGCTGTACCCTCCGCATTTGAACGTACAATATCTGGACAAAAGATCGAGGAGATGACTTTGTCTCTGGTTCAAGAGAGACCGGCATTGTATGATATTACCATTAAAAGGTTTGCCGACAAATGTATGAAAGCCAAACTATGACATGACATGGGGGCGCGACTGGATATAGCAGTCAGGATTTACTTTTATATACGATATTGTGCAAAAAGCCGGAGAGTTTCATTCATGTGAGAGAAAAAGTAATGCATTGGTATACATTGTTTACGTTTTTATATCCCGTCCCCATAAAGAGGTTTCCGGTTGCCTTTAGGAATAATGACTACCGCCGCCGATGGTATGGATGGGAATTACTTCTCGTGCATGCGCTGAAGGTACGATGGTATGGGATCAGTATGATGTGTATTTACGTTTTTTTTCTACGTGACGTGCCGACACCACAGGGGCTAGGCGTCGGTCACATTTGGCCAATGTCGGATTGGTGTATCTAGGCCTTTATATCTACCTGTTTTGGATATATATTGTTCCCAGAATGAATTGTGTAGTGCATTAATTCTAAGATTTTTGTGTTACCCGTAGCTGAATACGTCACAATCAGCACGTTTGTTTGATTTATGTTGGTCTTCGTTTTTTTTTGTTTTTTTTTTCAACAAACCCTAACTATAGTTTATGCGTAAAATAATGACATCCAGGTCAATTCCATGTAAAAGTTGCATTGCCCAACTGAGGATTGTTTGTGAAATTACAAATGTATGTTTTGATTTTGGTCATGTGATTAATTGGTCCGACATTACTCTTTTTTTTTTTTTTTTTAACTTTACAAGATCATCTCCCGGACCGGATTAAACCCCTTTCCAGACCTTTTCCAGAACATGGGTCGTATGTTTGTCATCCAGCTTTTCTCTCTCTCTCTCTCTCTCTCTCTCTCTCTCTCTCTCTCTCTCTCTCTCTCTCTCTCTCTCTCTCTCTCTCTCTCTCTCTCTCTCTCTCTCTCTCTCTCTCTCTCTCTCTCTCTCTTTCTGTCTAACTGAATCTGGGTCAGCGCTAACGGAGATAAATTTAACCGGAAGTGTTTCACATTGACTTTCTTTTTGCCTCCTATTCCTCCATACAAGAGATGTAATTAATAGCACTGGTCCTCTAGGGAGGGCCAGCCATGGGGATTACAAGAGGCCAAATTCTCTCCCCGCCGGGTATATAAAGTAGAGTAAAAATATGGGTGAATGTAGAATGGGGAGGACACCCTTTGAAGGAGTATCAAAGTTGCAGTTGGTAGGTGTTTATTGTGGATGCCACAAGGTGTAAAGTAAACTTGTTGAAGAGCGTAGAACAATTATGGAGCAGGTCCAACATGAATTTACTGCCCCTGCCTGGCAGGTTGCCGAAAGGTGCAAGTTTTGCACTCTACTTTGAATGTAATAAACCGCTATAATATTCCAAAGAGACATAGAAAGGTCATACTCGGGCACATGATGTACGGATGTAATATCCATTAAATTAGTTAATGAGGCTCATTGTCCTCTGGATACATTAAATATATTTACTTCTCCTTTGACATGAATGACTCATGAGTTTTGTTCGTTGAATGGGTGTAAAACAGGGAGTGATGGCTTGCTGATGTGCCCGGGGAGGAAAATGTTAACGTAATGGCCAGTAAAGTTTATTAATTTATATCCAAAGCAAGTCATTAGTAACTCTGTAAAAGAACATTCAGTATGATTTTGACAGCAAAACTGCACATTTGCGGCAGGAAAGGCCACCCAACAGGAATCATTATAAATGTTTTACATTGGGAACTTTTCCGATGAATATTTCATCCACAGAAATGTCAACAAGAGACTGCAGGGTGGTAGAAACCCTGAAGCTGCAGCAAATGTAGTGATGAAAAAGACAAAGTGTACTTTTGAAGTGACAACTGATCATACCAATATGGCCTTTGTCTG